>NW_015506124.1:16718-46559 GCF_001515645.1 Sinocyclocheilus grahami | reverse complement strand
GCAGTCAGTCACGTGTGTGTATGACGGCCGAAGGAGCTTCCTCTGGAACTTACGCGATCAGCAACCGGCCGTTTATTGTTTTATTGCAGCCGATCTCTGTTCTGGACTTGCACAAACTGTGTTGCAATGCATATCATTTTTCAAATGTAATTTATGTGAAAATATGAAGTCTGTAAACACCCGTTAACACAGGCCAGAGACGCTGAAGACGGACGCACAGAGAAAAATACTGTAGCAGGCAGATCACTCACTGTTCATGATGCACAAACTATTGGAAGAAAATCCTAAATTTTGATTTTGGGGGTTTATATGAATGTATTTCTGAGGGGAACTGACTGTCTTCAGAAACGTTTAGATGGTATTTTCTTTTCATCTCGTATAATTCACATTAAAACAGTGTTTCAGCGCAGCTCTGCTTTGCTTACCAAGGAAATGCTGTATCAGCGCAGCGTTGTCAGAGAGTGAATCTGCGTCTCATTCAGAGCTTCTGCTATTTGTTTCGTTCAGGCATATTATAATTTCACAAAGCTAGTCAGAACGTTCTGTTTTTGCTTCAAATTGGGTTATTATTAAATCAAATTATGTATATGAAATTATATAAATAATATATGCCCATGCCTAGATATCCGTATCAAAATTCATCTTTGCAATGCAGAGGAAACACAGAAGCTGCATGGGATGAATTTCCCATACAGTGGGACATGAATGCATTTAAACTGCAGTTACAAATGCATAAATAATATTTTGTTATTTTAAACATAAAACATTGAATACTGATATTTCAAATTATTTTAAAAACGAAAAAAAACTGCCAGCAGGTGGAAGCAAGTCTCTGTTAAGAAGTGAGTCATTGCGATTGAACCGAATCATTTGGCAAAATAAAGCAAAAACAGGCAATATAGTGTCTAAAACGTAAGTCTCATAATATTACCTTCTTGTTTATTGAACTGTTCAATAAAGTCACATTTGTAATCATGCTGATTTTAGAGGTGAAAACTGGCACTCTTCATGTGATATTGACTAACTTTCTTTCTGTGGTATTTTTATGCACAATGGCGTTTAGTCTTTCACAAAACATAGCTAACGTAGGGACATTATGACTAGCCACCATATTGATTTAAAGTCTTTTTTTTTTAAAGTCTGGTCCATGTTTTTATACAGTCTATGGTCTGGTCCAGCGTTTATCGGGTTGTACGTCAGTAATAATGGTCCGTGGGGAAACGCTGTGTTCCATGTGTAGTTACAGTAAATGGACTAAACGAAGACTCTTTTTTGTATTCGAGTTACTCGAGGTATTCGAAAAAATTTGGACACATTTTACTGAATTTATGTTTCTCATGACCTGAAATCAGGCAAGTTGGTTGAAATTAGTTTATGCAGACAGATATGTTTATATGTAAACAAGTATAGATTCATATAAAAATGTTATGATGCATATACATTTCTTTGTAAAACTAATACTATGATTGTTATTTCATTTAATTAAGGAAAAGCAGCCAATAAATGTCTAGAAAACATATGAACTGCTTTGCTTCAATGCTGTTTAAAAAGCCTCCCATGATGCACCCCATGAAGTTAGTTGTGAAAATGACCCAAGTGTGCAGAGCTGTAATCTAGACAACGTGCAGGGAGTTTGAATTAGTGGTCGACCGAAATATCGCCAAGGCTGATATATCGGCCGATATCTGCCATTTTTCAAATATCGGCATCGGCCGATAAATTTTTCTGTTTGGCTGATGTGTTCGAGGCGGGACGTTTATTTTGACGCCTGAGCACACAGTGCTCACATTCTCCCTCTTGTTTGCTGTTGTCATTCAGTTCTGTTTAATACGGATAGAAGTCTATCTAATAAACAGATAGAACTGTTAAACAAAGGAATTAAAATGCATACAAAAAAGTATTATAACGATTGCTTTAATATTATTAAAGGCAAACATTATAATACTTTCTCTTTCTGCCGTCAGCAGTCCGCAAATACGCATTTATATAATTTAAACAAATCTTTGAATGACTAATGAACATTTAATTTCACAAACCTTGCAGACTTAGTCGAATCTAGTTGAGATCTTGTGAAGTGTGCATGTGACCTGCATGATCGCGTGTTCTGTAACGGTCGGTCCTATGGTCCGTGCGAATTGAATACGGACAGGCGGAGAGTTCAGCTTCACTGGAGACGCGCAATCGACAAACTTTAAACTCGTGACTGATTTCAAATTATGCTGCGGCTGCGCTTTATGCATTTGCCCACTGTCATATTCATGTCATTTTCACTGTGTGCTGTATGTAAAATGAGTGTTACCTTGGCTTTATTTGAAAAAATATGATTCCCAATGCACACAAACTTCCCAGAATACTGAGTGCCCTGTTAGTTACAGTGTTTACTTCCTTTTTAATTAGATTTTTATTAAATATTTATTTATTTGTGAAAAATACTTTGTCTTCTAGAGTATAAGTATATTTATTTTACACGTTTATTTTTTAATCCATTTTCAAATGATTTCAAATTTCTTATATATGAATTAAAATAAATACAATTATATCGGATTTATATCGGCCATCAGCCACCCTGCTGTCTAAGATATCGGCATCGGCTGTCAAAAAACCCATATCGGTCGACCACTAATTTGAATGATATGATTTTTGTTTTAAACTTTTTTTTTGTTCACTAGTCTATATAATATGTCATTAGGGATGCACGATATATCGGCCACCATATCGGTATCGGCCAAAATTTTCATATCGGTGCATCCCTATATGTCATACTTCAATTTGTGTTATGTTATGTTATGTTATGTTATATGTTATATGTTATGTTTGTTATGTTGTGTTTTATGTTATGTTATGTTTTGATGACTTAACTATTACTCAAACTGTGGGAAACAGTAATAATAAAGAATGACTTGCTGTGTCCAAACTTGTAGTGCAGTACACTTTAAACAAGTAGCCTCAAAGCAAAAAGTCCAGTTCACCTTGAATCAATTCTGTACGTTTATATAAAAGACAAACACTGAGTTTTGTTATCTGAATTACGATAAATCAGTCTACAGAACCGATGCATGGAAGAACATAATACTTCCTGGTTGTTATCATAGCACTTTTCAAACTCAGAGCACTTAAAAGAACCTCTTCCTCACAACAGAACAGCACATTCTTTCATCTACCCACATGATGAGCGTCAACAGGCCACAATACACTTCCACTCACTCTGGACATGTTTCTCTAAAATCACAGAGGGAATTATTTGATATTTATCCTAGCCCTTCCAGTAAAAACACCCCACCCTTCTGAATGTCCAACTGTCACGGGAGTTCAACATTACACTAAAAACATCTCAATGTTGGATTCAAAGAAAAATCACATTAGGCTTGGCTCTCGGATGTGTTTTGACAGAAGAAACAACAAAAAGGGACCATTTCTGACTTACTTGCTGGATGTGCACAGCAATCAGAGAGTTTTACTGGGAAATATGTTGATTTGAAAGAAGGAACCTACAAAACCATTTAAGAAAAATTTGACTACATCAACTTTTCACTACTTATAAATTCCCCGGCTGCCAGAAAGTCAAACAACCACAACTGAGGTGAAAAGTGCCTTTGAAAACATTCAGAAATTTCAGCAAGGAAGAGTCATTTTTCATGTGTCGCACACCTAACAAGTCAATCGAAGGCACCATAGCAACAAGTGAACATTTGTTCTGAAGGAATTTGGGGTATGCAGGAGGAGGGGGCTTCATGGCGGAGGAGGAATCACGGAACAAGAAGAGTTTGGTCAAACCGATCAAAGTGATGAGCCAAGCTCATAGTCATCAATATAAACACTAACGAAAAAAGTACTGTGACTGCAGCTTTCTGATAAACCCTTTACAAGCCACTAGTTTTTGTAGCTTAAATTAACCACATTGTGGCTACAAAAATCTCGTGTGTGACGTGCATTCAGACAGCAGAGCAAATAAGCACGCAGATGAGTTCCTGTAGCATTTCTCCTGGCTGCCTTGTAGATCCTAGCTAGCATAAAATGACAGTCAGGGAGGTGAGGAGAGCTGTGATGATCAATCTCTGTGCAGACAGGATGAATCCATACATTTAGAGGGTCAGTGAGCATCTCCTCCACTGAGAGGGAACAGGCCAGTGGGAGAGTGGGGAGGTCAAAAGTATGTGCTTGTGGGAAGTGTCACCGGGCCGCTTGACAGAGGGTGGTGTGGAGAATCTCATTCATCAATACTTAACCAAACAGTTTAACATTTGTAATAAAAGCAGCTGGAATCCCATTTGCACTGACAGAACAACTGAGAAACAGAATTAGCTGTTCATATTCACCAAATATGCACCAAATCTTTATATGGATTATTGAGATTATTTATTCCATTTGTTTTGCTGGTATTTGTGTTAAGTTTTTGTTGTGGCCACCTGCAATACTTCACTACCCTTCACTACCCTACCGTTCAAAAGTTTGGGGACGGTGAGATTTTTCAATGTTTTTGAAAGAAGTCTCTTATGCTTGCCATGCTGCATTTACATTATCAAAAAAAAATTATATTGTGAAAAAAAATACAAATATTATTTTTATATTATATATATTATATTAATATATTATATTAAATATATTAAATATTTTATAAAATATATTATTAATATGAAATATTAATATTATTAAAAATGTAAATGTTGCAAACCATGTTGTTCTCAGGCTTCTTTGATGAATAGAAAGTTCAAAAGACCAGCATTTATTAAAAACTTAAATCTGTAACATTATATATGTATTTACTGTCACATTCGATCAATTTAAAGCATCCATGCTGAATAAAATAAAAATATATACATATATATTACTGACCCCAACTGTTTGACCAGTAGTGTTGGTCTGTTAGCTGAACTAAACTGGAATGATTATAACAGTCGAACTAAAGAGTTTAAAAAGACATTTAAAAAAGATGAATTATTGCTTAAATATGACCAATAACAAACAGTCACAGTGCACATAAACATATTTAAGACAGAAATAGCAAATCTATAGCTACCAAACTTGTTTAGCTGCTGACCACCATTTTAGGTGGTGAAATGCTTTTTGCAAAGAAAAACATCATAACTCCCTGCTGGGGGTAGGACAGTTTTGCTATTCTTACATGGGAAAGTATTTAAATGTGTATATACCACAAACCATAATTGTCCAGTCACTATCTATACTCCAGAGCTCTGTCATAAATGCTTTTTTTTACTGCTGAAGACAACATAATAGCGGCTTTTCATTCTTTCATCGCAGCAACTTTCTCTAAAAGGAATCCTCTAACAGGAACATAATCTGTTTCCAAAAATGCAGAACAGGAACACATAGTTCTCCATAAAGTGCCTTGAAAATGCAAACAGAAATAACCAACAACAAGCTCAGTGTATCAAGTGCAGTCATATCTATAGGGGGGAGGGGTGGGTTCTACCACAAGGAGGCAAATTTCAGAGATGCCTTGTGCAGCAGAAAAGAAACACTCTCAGCAGGATAGCCAGGAGTTTACCCGAGGCATCCTGACAGACGTGGCACTCCTCCAGTGATGGGAATGAGAAACACTAACACATCGTACAAACCTACTACATCAGCATGGACTGACCCATATGCACCTTTAAAAGAAACTGCGAAACCACAAAATCAACCACAGCTGCACAGCAACAAAGAGCTTTTGAAAGCATCTGAAGTAGCAAGCGTTAAGTAGAACCTCACCTTTGGAGTGAAAAGCCTCCTTTAGGCTCAGCAGCACGTCAGAAAACTTGCGCACATCATTGACCAGTTGCATGATGTAGTCGGGGTCCCCTCCAGGGGCGGTGGTGGTGTGGTCAAGGCCCATAGCGTTGAGAGGGTTCGTCTTAGAGCTGCGGCCCATTTCTAGCCTTTTGTTGGACCCAGGGGACAGGGACACAGGGATGTTGGGCTGGGAGAGACCACTTGTCAAGCGCTTATTCCCACTGTTGCTGCTCTGATGGAACATTCCAGCAGCCGCTTCTGACGTTACTAAGCCACCTCAGCCGCTGATCCAAGCGCCCTCCTGCCAGTGGAGAGCTGAAGGCAAAGCGAGACAAAAAGCTGATGATCAATTAATACAGCTAAATAAAGTATACGGGATGTTGAAGCCTATGATCACGAGATGCCTTTATAAACACATGTAGAATGTGAACTCATGATAGTTTGCGAAATGTTCCTATGAACAATTTGTTAAATTTAAGTGCAATGTGTACACAGGCCTCAACTCCATCTGCAGAATGCCCTGAAATATCTCTTTATTTAGAGAATAATTCATCCATTAATTAAATTGATGTCATAATTTACTCACCCAAACAGTTACTGGTCCCCACTGACTTCCATAGTATGGAAAAAATTAGTGGTGCTCCGATCAGGATTTTTGAGGCCGATCACCGATCGCCGATCACAGAAAGCAGTATCTGCCGATACCGATCACCGATACCGATCTTTCTAAAGACCTTCTTTTTATCATTTATAACTATTTATAGTGATACTCCAATCAGGATTTTTAGACATTTATTCAGGGCCTGAATTTCATTTTTGAAAATGGGGTGAATTCCTCTCTTAGGTGACTCTTGTGAGAGGGGAAGCAGCTTTCACACAGGACTCCGCTACTGATCCGTGGCTGTTTACCACAAATACAACATTTATCCATTATTTTGATTTCAAATCCAAACATTGTCACTGAAAATGTTTTTCAGCATTGCAATTCTTTTTTTTTTTTTACACAGTACAGTAATACAATCTTTCACAGACATGTTTAAACACAATAAATATAAGCAACACATTATTCAGTGTTTTTTTAATATTTTTTATAAATTTATATATTAAGTTGCTCAAGCAAGTGGCAAAACTTTTAAACTACTTAAATTACATTACATTATCACAAACTTACCATTGACAGAAATAGTCACCTCTACTGCCTTTTCTTTTGCATTTAAATCTTTATTACAAGCAATCCTATGGTTCATAAAGAACTTTGTTTTCCTAGCTCCACGAGTGCCATCTGTTTTTGCCTTCTTTATCTAAAAGTGCTCTTTCCCTTTAAACCTAGCCAAAAAGCCACATGTGTTGACTGTGAAACACAGTAGACTTTAATAATATGCATTTATGGTGTAATTACTACATTTTCGTGTCAATCCATGTTCATATTTACTGCAAACAATGTACTGTTACTTTAATCCAGCGCTTGCAGCGCAGCAAACATAGACTCGGAAACGATCTCTGCACTCTCAGGTGCAGTGTGAATGCTTTAATCTGTTAACATGAGCGTGGAAAAAATGTGTACCACATACGCACTGCAAATGGAGTAATGTGAACCTGGCATTATGTGTGTGCGCTGCGAGTGTGCATGAGCGCACGGTCTACAGGAGAGCGTGTGGGAGCTGAATGGTTAAACACTGGCAAGAATTAAAAATAAATGCAATTTATAAACTTTAGTGACGATGTGACACTGCCTCGATTGTGCAAGTGATAATTCCTGTCTCAACTGTGCAGCGTGCAGCTCGCTTATAGACAGACGCGATGTGTGGTGATTTGAAGACATTTGTGTATTTTGAGAGAGAAAGAGAGAGAGCGCGCGCAGTACACTCACGCTGTTTGTGAAATTACGTCTCACACAAGTTTTTCAAATTACATTGTAAGTTATTTAATGAAGAAATATGAAGGTGAAACATTATAATTATTTCACCCGCGCCGGACAGAGACTGAGACGTGCCGCTGCATGTCGTGCCAAACCTCTCACGGCAGGTGTTATCAGTTTGAGATCGTTTTTTTGAGATCGGCCTTTTTAGAGACCGCCGATCAATCATCCCAACGTGATTATCGGCTGATAGTGATCGGTAGCTGATCAATCGGAGCACCCCTAGAAAAAATACTATGGATGTCAATGGGGACCAGAAACTGTTCTGAAATATTTTCTTTTGTGTTCAGCAGAAGAAAGAAATGTATACAGGTGTGGAACAACTTGAGGATGAGTAAATGATGACATAATTTTCAGTTTCTGGGTGAGCTGTTCCTTTAAGAAACATTTCTTATTATTATCAATGTTGAAAACAGTTTTTGCTGTTTAATAATTTTGTGGAAACTGTGAAACCATTTACAATAAAAGTTTGGGGTAAGTAAAAATGTGACCCTGGATCACAAAACCGGTCTTAAGTGTCATTTTTTTCAAAATTGAATAAATAAGCTTTCCATTGATATATGGTTTGTTAGGATAGGACAATATTTGGTCAAGATACAACTATTTGAAAATCTGGAATCTGAGGGAGAACAAAAATCAAAATACTGAGAAAATCGCCTTTAAAGTTGTCCAAATGAAGTTCTTAGCAATGCATATTACTAATCAAAAATTTAGTTTTGATATATTTATGGTAGGAAATTGACAAAATATCTTCATGGAACATGATCTTTACTTAATATCCTAATGATTTTTTGGCATAAAAGAAAAATCTATAATTTTGACCCATACAATGTATTTTTGGCTATTGCTACAAATATACCCCAGCGACTTAAGACTGGTTTTGTGCTCCAGGGTCACAAATAAAAAGGAATACTTTCATTCAGCAAGGATGCATTAAACTGATCAAAAGTGTCAGAGAAAAAAACAAAAACATTTATATTACAAAAAGATCTTTCTTTTGAACTTTTTATTGAACAAAGAATCCAGAAAACAATGTATGATGGTTTCCACAAAGATATTAAGCAGCACAACTATTAACATTAATAACAAGAAGAAATGTTTCTTGAGCACCAAATGAGCATATTAAATGAGCATATTAAAATTCAGCAATAATATGCATTTAATATGTATGTAACAATGTTTCACAATATTCCTGTTTTTACTGTATTCCTGATCAAATATATGCAGCCTTGGTGAACATAAGATAATTTTGTTTAAAACAAAATATTTTTATAAATCATGTTGGATTAACTTAATTACTGTTATATGAGTGTGCAAAAAAGTTTGCATGCAAGCTCTTTAGTTGGTGTATGCACAAGAATACATTCACATAAGATTCTGCCTTTATACATTCCAATTTGTTCCTCACTTTTGGCAGAATGAAATCCATGGCATTTAGAATTTAATCCAATTTTATAAATGAGCACCCTGAAGTGGTAACTGAAGGTTGTAAGTTCAAATCCCACAAGGGTGATCTATAACTTCCCACTGATGTGGGCCTGAGTAAGTTACTGTATCTCAACCTTGGTTGCTCCATATGGATTAGGCCTGTGTCACGTGAATTTTGATTTAGTTTGGATATATACACAACACATTCACCTAAATGACACATTTCTTCTTATTTAGGCTACATACTGAAAATGTAGTTCATCCTGCCATGTTATAAGTTCATCAAAATACCAGGGTTGCCTTTCTAAGCAAACAGGAACTTTAATTTTTAAAAACCAGTTTCCCCAGCCCCAAAAGGGCTCTCATTCAAGCTCTTCACTATCATTATGATGATCTAGGAACAACTAGAACTCAAGACCTCATACTACTTGACCCAATTATCTACGGATGCATCATGTAATTCCTGTAGTCGGGACTGTAATTCCTGTAGTCGGGACTGTAATTCCTGTAGTCGGGACTGTAATTCCTGTAGTCGGGACTGCAATTCCTGTAGTCGGGACTGTAATCCCTGTAGTCGGGACTGTAATTCCTGTAGTCAGGACTGTTTTCTTGTGCACTATGATACGTGACAGCCTTTGTCTACAGGTGACGCACGTCTGCTACAGAATGCGAGCAATGCACCGATCTTATCATTTAACAGGGGCTTGGCACCTGTCACCCAAAACTAACCACATTCAGTAATACGAGAGGAAATGGACAATAAGAAAAAAAACACAGACACTAGGTGGAATAGGGCCAATAATGGATTTACGTCAATATTAAACGTACAGATTTGGCTTGACAAATAAGCATTAAAACACACTTATGTATTATTAAAATCCTGTATTTTGATTAAGTGTATAACTTTTCGGCTGTTAGGGAGCACATACGTTGTGACAACCCGAACTTATAACTAATATATAATAATCAGTACTAATATATAAGTATATAACTAGTACATAATAACTAATACCTCTCAATACTGTAACTGTTCTCCACTTCATAGCTGCTTTACACTTTAGCGCTGCTAGCTAACCACTTCACACATAATCTTTAACAATTACTTGTTGTGTTTTGTGTCTCAACCGAGTGGTACTTACTTGAATAGCTTATGAGGAACATCATACTGCAGAATGAATTGGGTTAATCCTTTGTAAATCCATCAAACAATCTCAAAAGAGTCGCTTGCAGACGGACCGCTCTTCACATCACAACTGACGGGAGAAAAACTTACTGTCTGAGGCACTGGTGGCTGACTCAAAACTTGCTCACGTGCCCTCAAAGCAAACTTCCTATTGGCTGCCGAAGTGCGGCAGAACAAGCCGCTTGTTTTCCTCGTCAAAATTACATGTGCTGCTCTGAGACTGGAATAGTGTACAATAATAATAAAGGGGCTTTATTTCGTTTAGAGATAACATTAGGGTGATATGTTAGGCATGACGGCCAGCATTCTTTCTAGCATTTAACTGTTCAGTAAGGCTATATTAGGCCTATGACAAAATACATACTTTAAACATTTTGGATCAAAAAGAAAGACTCGACTTATTTTAATTAATGGTTATTTTGGGTTCCAGTGCACAGAATAATACAGAAATTACAACTATAAACTTAACATATTAATTCTCTCTCTCTCTCTCTCTCTCTAGATAGATAGATAGATAGATAGATAGATAGATAGATAGATAGATAGATAGATAGATAGATAGATAGATAGATAGATAGATAGATAGATAGAATATTGGCATTCTTTAACTTTAAATAAGACAACAGTTAATGCAAAGCTGAATCGAAATTACAAATGATCAAATACAGGCAGTAAAAATGTAAAGCAAAAGGGAGGGATAATGGGGAAGAAAACAAATTATAATAAATAAAACACTGATTACTGATGTAGAATATAAAAAATTACAATACACATGATTTAATATAAATTGTGGACTTTCTAATAAAAAAATAAATCAATATTATTATAAATATAATTTAATGATCAAGAGAGACAGGGAGGTGGATTCCATTGTAACCAGAGGCAGACAGTAACTAAGTACATTTACTTGAGTATTGTACTTAAGTACACTTTTTGAGTATCGGTACTTTACTTGAGTATTATTTTTTCTGGAAACTTTGACTTTAGCTTCACTACATTTGAAAGACAAATATTGTACTTTTCACTCCACTACATTTCTCTCAAGGTCCTCGAAGTAGAAAGTAGTTAGCAGCTTTGAAAGTCAGTGGGTGATTTTTTTCAGACAGTTTATCAGTAATCACTCTTGGGGCTACATGAAGTGATTTCCCAGCATCTTCTGAACACTGACCAGTTCCAAATGTGATATTTATTTACAACAATTCAATAATAAGAAGTTAATATTGTGGTTTATATTAGACACAATATTGTCTGATTTTGCTAAATTGTGTAGGTGAAAATATTACCTATAAAGCCACAGAAGAACTGTTGTGAATCTCCTAAGAAAACACAATAGGTGTTTGACTGAAGCAGCACTGCAGACCGTTCTGTGTGTGACATCAAAGTACAGCTAGAGCGATTAGACAGCATTTTATCATTTTTTTGTTTTGATGTCAAATAAGTCTTGCTGTTTTGATTTTTTTTGTTAAAGCAGTGTTGCTGCTGTAAAGTTATACAGCTACAGTTGTGTTGCTGCGTTATAAAGCAGGTTTGATTTTTTTATTTTCTTCCTTATCAGTCTGTCTTTACAGGATTTCACTGTCCACTCTGTTCAAATGTGGATGAATGGCTACACATAGATGTGTCCAGAGCTGTGTGAGATCACTACCATCCTGCTTTTGTGGGGGTGTAGGGGTGTTAAATAATACTTTTTTTTGGTTTAGTTTTTTCCTAATAGGTTTGTAACATTCTAAAAGCTCTTTATTCCAAAGATACTACAAGCTAGTCAGTGTATTCAGCAGGTGTAATGTATTGTAAGTTGCTTCAGAAGTATTGTAAGTATTACAAACAACAATAATAAAACAGTGCATTGACACAAAAAAAGGAAATTTACTTTTGGTACTTAAGTACTTTTAAAAGCAAGTACTTCTGCACTTTTACTTAAGTAAAAATCTGTCTTTACAACTTTTACTTGTAATGGAGTAATATTTGACCAGCAGTATCTGTACTTTCACTCAAGTAGTGGAGTTGTGTAGCCTCTGATTGTAACATGGAATAATTGGGGAAATACACCAGAAGAAATATGAAAGAAAAAGTTTAGCCTTATTAATGATTAATCACAACTCTAATACACGTCTATCACAATGAAATGATAAAAAAGCAGATCAAAAACGTAGCTAAAGAAATGTTGAGCGCGACGTGACTCTGCCGACACCTTGCGGCTGAATGCTTCAGTACTGGTGTGTAGGCTAGATATCCGTGTGTGTGATCTTTCTGAGGTGTGCTTATGTGTGTTTGTGTGAGTTTAGGCATGAGCAGACCTATAGAGGCTCCCCGCTAACAGTCGTGCTTTGAAAAAAACTGGAGGAAATCCACCGCGTGGGACCTTAGTTGCCGGCCGTCGCTTCCTGATTGGTTTCATTTTGAACATGGCGGCTGTTAGTAAGTATCTGACAGCCGGCAATTCCTCCATCGCAGGTGCTTTGCTGTTCGCCGTGTACGTATTAAAACAAAGACTGTCTTCGGAAACCAATGGGTAAGATCATTGCTTCTTATGCCTGCTGCCATTATTTACTCGGTGTACGACCTCTACGACATTGAAATATCATTGACATGGGACGCAGTCATTTATTTAGACGTTAACGTGCTTCTGGAAATGAGTTACATTGAAACTCAGTGTCATTGATTTCAAAGCTTGTTGTTTTCTAATGCCTTATCCCTGTGTTTATTTGTAGAGAGAAAGGGGCATCAAAACCACTGCTGGACAATGATGTAATTATATTCCTTAGTCTAAATCTAAGCAGGAATTTGTAGTAGTGTAGGTTTTGGCGTGTGTGTGTGTGTATATATATATATATATATGTGTGTGTGTATGTATATGTATATGTATATGTATATACACATGTGCATGTCTGTGTGTGATTGTAATTACTATTATTTTCACATTTTCAGAAGGATAGAAAGACTGACAAAGCTGCGGTGGACAAGGTGTTCTTCAGGCGCATTTGTCATATCATGAAAATCCTGTTGCCACAAACCTTTTGCAAAGAGGTCAGTGTATGTTTCAATCTCTGTATATTTGCTGTCATTTAATTCCACTGGCTATTTGATCTAGGTGAGATACAAGAGATTTTGTGACAGAATTGAAATAAACAGCTGTATTATTGGTTGTTTTCTTTCTCCAGTCAGGATATTTGCTTCTAATCGCTGCCATGCTCATGGCCAGAACTTACTGTGACGTCTGGATTATACATAATGGGACCATGATTGAGAGGTATTTAGGATTTTAGATCTTTGATCACATTTACCACGTGCTGTAAGACTACAGTCTCATATCTGGGGATGTTTTTTTATATGCAAATGCATCATGTGTGTCTTATCTGATCTTCAATCATGTTTATGTATGTTTCTAGGAGGTTCCTTTTCCTTTTTCTGTTGTATTTGTAGTGCATTTCTCAGTGGTATTATTTACTCTGGGTGCCGTTGCCAGTAGAACATGCCAGGTCACTTAAATGCTGTCTGTCCTGTTTTTCTTGTGCTGTGTGTAGACTACGAGCACAAAATGAATGTTCTTCAATGTGTGTGTGTGTGTGTGTGGTTTGCAGTGCAATTATTGGACGTTCGACAACCACTTTCAAAAGATACTTGGTCAACTTTATCACAGTCATGCCTTTTGTAAGTGGTCTAAACTTTGCACAGGGTTACTGTGTCCTGTTTTTCAAGCCGGTTGACAAGGCTTTATCCATATCGTTTTTATGATAATGTAATGTTTCTTTCTCAGTATTAAGTAATAAAGGGATCATATCATCTCATAATGTCAATAAAGGGATCATGACAGATCATATGTTCTATAAAATGTGATTAAAATGTAGAAAGTATAACATGAACGATAATTATGCATTATTTAAAGATAATGTGTTGACATATTTTAGTAAAAAAAAAATCTTTAGCTGTAGGAATGTAATATCTTTAACTGTACATATTTCATACAAATTTATTTAAAGCATATCTATTTTTGTGTGTTATGACATGTCAGATATCTCTAGTGAATAACTTGTTAAAGCTGGGACTCAACGAACTGAAGCTGTGTTTCAGAATGAGACTTACCAATCACCTTTATAATGACTACTTGACGTAAGTTATATTCATCAGCCGAATGTTTCTGTTCTATTTTTGTCCATTTTTAGTTGACTCCGTTTAGAACGTCTTTCTCTTCTTATCCACTTTATTTTTTACAGCAGAAGTAAGCTATTTTCTGTGAATGCGCGAGACTTCCGATTCATTAGCTGCTAGTAAAAAACTATAAGAATAACAAAGTGCAGTAAATGATTTGTGCTGCAATCCAGTGTGTTTGATTACAATAATAAATGTAATAAAATTAAATTAATATGATAATGATACCATTTTGCAACATCAAGGAGCATAACATACTGTTGTTTTGCAGCTAAAATAACTGGAAACTAATGACACCAGAAGCCTCGCACATTCATGTTAAAAATGGCCATGTCTATACTTCTTACCTTAAAAATAAGGTGGACACCGAAATCAGGGTTGTGTCGAAATTGAACTGAAAATTTCAGTATAAAATAATACACACTTTACACTTTAGACATCCTATTAATTTTGCAACTACACGTCAACTAGCAGTCATTAGAGTATTAGTAGACTTTCTGTTTAATATCAGGTGAGACTTCTTTTTAATGGTTTCCCAATAGATATTCTGCTGCCTATAAGTATCTTTGCAAGTATATCAACTTATTCTACTAATCCTAACATAACAGTCTACTAATACTTTAATGAGAGTTAGTTAACATCCAATTGCAAATTAATGAGAGTTAGTTGACATCCAATTGCAAATTAAGGAGAGTTAGATGACATGTAGTTGCAAAGTTACTTATAGTTAGTCAAATGTCTAAAGTGTCTGAAATCTATAGTTAACTATCGTTACGTTATTGTTACATTTCCTAGAATGCAGTCTTTTTTTTTTTTTTAATTCAGTAAATTCCAATAAAATTTCCAGTTTAACATCCTGTGAGATTTGGTCAATCCAATTCAAATTCACACTGAAATGACAGGGAAAGCCAATTCTTAAATTCTGGTTGAAGATTTGCTTGTTACTGATTTAATGATATCTGCTGCACTGCTGTTTTACAACACTATATCTTACAACAGGGGGTTCACATACTATCAAATTGGCAACCTGGACAACCGTATTGCCAACCCAGACCAGCTGATAACTCAAGATGTGGAGAAGTTCTGTAATAGTGTGGTGGACCTCTATTCCAACGTCAGCAAGGTAATACAGAGGGACACTCAAAGTTTAACAGCCAAAAAGTGCAAAAGCAAAGCATTTCCTGTCATTCTGAACCATAGGATATCTTCAGTTTGAGCCTGCTTGATTACTTTCCCTTTTCCTGCAGCCTCTGCTAGACATATTGATCTACATCTGCAAATTGAACACAGCCATTGGGTCTCTTGTAAGTGTTGTTTCAAAGAAATCACCGGCTAATTCGGCGCCTCAGTCTCTACAGTGTTAAGTTTCAAAAACTCTGCCGGCTCCTCTGTAGGGTCCCGCTAGTTTACTGAGCTATCTGGTGTTCTCTGGTCTGCTCCTGACAAGACTGCGCAGACCGATTGGCAAGATGACCATAACAGAGCAGAGGTATGAGGGGGAGTACAGATACGTCAACTCTCGCCTCATCACTAACAGGTATGTATGGGACTCCATCTCTTTGCCTGGCTGTTTGTTTCCTGAGGTATTTTATGAAGGATGTATGATTTCTGTGTATTGTTTCAGTGAGGAGATTGCATTCTACAATGGAAACAGGAGAGAAAAACAAACTATTAATGGAACCTTCCAGAAACTGGTGAGGAAAATAAAAATAGTTTTGATTTCCATGAACTAATCTGAACAAAATGTTTGGTGAAGCTTTCAATCAGACTTTTTTTTTTAAGGTCAACCACTTGAGTCGCTTCATACACTTTAGTTTCTCAATGGGTGTCGTGGACAGCATCATAGCCAAATGTAAGCAGATATGGACAACTACTGTAGATGGCAGCAGAATCCAAAATAAACTTTTAAAGTTAACATGGATCACATTAAACCTTATTAACGTAATGCATGTTTCTGTTCTTGCTGTGAGCAATTTTTTTTCATATATATATATATATGTATATATTACATATTACTTTATATTATGTAGACTCTTTCTCTGGAAAAAAAATTTCTGATTCTCCAGACATTGCCATGGTGGTGGGCTACCTGGTTATTAGCCGGCCATTCCTGGACCTCACAAACCAGCGGCATGTGAATAGCACATACTCTGAGCGACTGGAAGTGAGTATGAATGAACACAAGTTTAATAAGGCTGAAATATTTTGTTTTGTTTTATTTTATTTTGTTGTATTTTTATGGTAGCAGTTAAAATTGTGTAAATCACTTTTACTATACAGTGGCGATATGCTACTGTATGCAAACCCAGATAATAATTTCACTTTTAATTACTGACCATTGAACTCTCCAGATTTCATTGTCATCATTGTCTTTGTCAGATTGCTTTATTGGGTCAATAAGGATTTCCTTAGATAAATGTTTGCACAGAAGATAGAAGTTCTTCTATGTTTGCTTTACGCTGCAGGACTACTACCAGAGTGGGCGGATGTTGATTAGTTTGGCGCAGGCCCTGGGAAGGATCGTCCTGGCAGGCAGAGAGATGACCAGACTGTCTGGGTGAGTGCTTTGCCTCGGGTACATACATTCTTTGCTTGTTCCTCTTGCCATCCATTATCTCTACCCTTATCAGTGCTCACCTGCTGTCTGTCTTTCATTTGCTTGAGTATGTGTGTGTGTTTATCTGGAGTCTGAATCCATTTATTAGGTTCACTGCACGGATCACAGACATTCAGGAAGTCCTTAAGGAGCTGAATTCAGGCAGATATGAACGGACCATGGTAACACAGATAATTAAAGGTCTGGACTATTGTGTGATATGTGTTTGTTTTGTTTTAAGCATATATTTGTGACATAAGAGATGTTTCTAGGAATTGATACTAATACCGTTTAAATGTTTGGGGTAGGTAAGTTTTTTTTAAATGTTTTTAAAAGAAGCCTCTTATGCTCACCAAGGCTGCATTAATTTAATCAAAAATACAGTAATAATGTGAAATATTATTGCAATTTAAAATAACCTTTTTGTTTGAATATATTTTAGGGTGTCATTTATTTCTGTTATTACTTCAGTCTTCAGTGTAACATGATTCTTCAGAAATCATTCTAATATGCTGATTTGCCGCTCAAGAAACATTTATTTTTATTATCAATGTTGAAAACAGTTGTGCTGCCTCATATTTTTGTGGAAGCTTGTTTTACTTTTTTCAGGTTTCTTTGATGAATAGAAAGTTCAAAAGAGCAGCATTTATGAATTGTTATGAATATCTTAACTGTCAATTTTGATCAATTTAATATGCCCTTGCTGAATTAAAGTATGCATTTCTTAAAAAAAAGAAATCTGAATGACACCAAACATTTGAATGGTAGTTTATCTTATTCTCTCTCTCTCTTTCTTTCTTTTTCACAGATGATTCAGTAGAGAAAATCCCTCTTATCCCTGGGAAAGGTAAAATCATCATCGCAGACAACATTATCAAGTAAGTTACATACTACACACTAAATAAACATCAAGCAAGCCATCATAGTTAGCTACTTAACATTTATGCATTCATGTAATCCTCAGTTCCCAAGGCCTGTTTGTTATTTTTCTAAACATAGACATCGTGTCTAACCCAGTGTATCATCAGTGTTTCAAACCGACCTGTATCCTTTCATCCACAGGTTTGAACACATACCTTTAGTGACGCCCAATGGAGACATTCTCATCCGTGACTTGTCTTTTGAGGTCAGTGCTCCATAGATAAACTTTTCCTAGTCTAAACTTGTTATTTAGCTTGTAAAACAGGGTTTAGTGATCTGGTTTTAGTAATTACCACCTTTCCCTCCTTACATTAAGGTGTCATCTGGGACAAACG
Organism: Sinocyclocheilus grahami; assembly: GCF_001515645.1. Taxonomy (NCBI): domain Eukaryota; kingdom Metazoa; phylum Chordata; class Actinopteri; order Cypriniformes; family Cyprinidae; genus Sinocyclocheilus; species Sinocyclocheilus grahami. Next base: position 28,299 of record NW_015506124.1, on the reverse strand, counting down.
TGTTGGTCTGTGGGCCCAACGGCTGTGGAAAGAGTTCACTCTTCAGAGTGCTGGGAGAGGTTAGAGCTTCTCTTCAGCAGAAATATGTGGCTTTAGAAACCTTAGTGTTTTATTTTTTTATTTTTACTTTTTGATTGTTTGCTTATATTGTCTCTTTGCTTCCCCAGCTGTGGCCTTTATGTGGAGGACAACTCACAAAACCACAGAGAGGGAAACTCTTCTATGTTCCTCAGGTGGCCCTGTTCACATTGAGGTCTTCCATGGCAGCAGGTTAAATGTGAAAATATTGTAAAGGTTTATTTGTTTGTATTTTCTTCAGAGGCCCTATATGACACTGGGTTCCCTTAGAGATCAGGTGATTTATCCTGACACACATGAAGACCAAAAGAAGGAAGGAACATCCGATCGGGTGAGTTTCTATAACACAGAGTTTTATGTGTTATAAAGGGATGGTTCACTAAAAAATGAAAATTCTGTCATTGTTTACCCATAAGACCTATGTTCATCAAAACACGAATGAAGATATCTTTAATAAAACTGAAGGGATTTAGGTTCCTTCACTGAAGGTCCATTCCACAAAAACTTCACTTAAAGGGTTAGTTCACCCAAAAATGAAAATTAGCCCACAAATTACTCACCCTCAAGTCATCCTAGATCTATATGACTTTCTTCTTTCAGACGAGTCCAGTCGGAGTTATATTAAAAATTGTCTTCGATCTTTCAAGCTGTTGAATGCCACTCAGCGGGTGTTGCATGCATCAGTCCAAAAGGAGTTAAATAAAAAGCGCCCATCCATAAAAAAAAAGTGTCTCACATGGCTCCGGGGGCTGAACGATGCGTTTTTGTAAGAAAAAATATCCATATTCAAAACGTAATAATCACTTTAATGTAGCTTGCGCCAACAGTCCTACACTGAAGCAGCTCCGGGCGGATGACGTATGAGTTCAGCGTTGCGCATGTGATGCATATGTGGATCTTCTGGCCCAGTGGCATCCAGTATGAATGAAACAGACATCACATGTGTTCATAGCGCTAAATAATGGCCAGTCCATAAAAATAATACTTTTCTCAAAATAAATTGGAAGTAGACGTCATAATCCATGTTTGTCTACAGGGTACAGAAGTGTACTGGAGTTTTTTTTTTAATGGCATTTTAAATCTCAAATCGCAAATAAATACTCTGCCAATACTGTGCCAAGCCATCAGAACCGAACCAAAAACCGTGGTTAATGGTGTGTGTGACTGAGTGCAGGCCTGCTAACCTTCAGAAAATATTTAATATTAAATCTTGCATTTTGCACATTGTGCAATTACAATTTTGACATTAGCCATAATATATGAACCCCCACCCCACCCCACCCAAACCCTGTGCCCCGTCCCAACTCGCTGATGGTACTCAAACAAATATTCCAAGGTTGGCAGGTCTGCTTCAGAAAGTTCATGAAGAGATAATAAAAGAAATTGAACGGTTTAATCCAAGTCTTTTGAAGAGACATGATCACTTTATATGAAGACCAGATTTATTTTAGGCTTATATTCACATATAAACATTGATCCACATACATTGAAAAAAGGAAGCTCAACCTTACTTGCTTGATGCAGAAGAACGATATTTGTGCTCTATGTGTGTTATTCAATTGTTTATATGTCAATAAAAGCCTAAATGAAATCTGTTCATCATATAAAGTTTGATTCATATAGATTACTTTTACAATCTCTTGACCTTTTTTGTAGCATCAAAGTTTTGTTTACCTTTAAGTGCAGAGAAAGAAATCTGTCAGGTTTGGAACAAGCCATTCCTTTAGAAAAATAATGCACTGAAAACTGAAAATTCTGTCCTTATATATTAATTTACATGTTGCGTGAAGCTCCAAAAAGGGAAAAAAGCAGCATCAGATTTGTCCATATGATATGTGTGCTATATTCCAAGTCTGGAACGTTATCATATGCAAAAATCATTATTTTAATTATAATCATTATCTGGTGATAATGGCATAAAGACTCTTTTTTTTTTTTCTTTTTCTTTTTTGAATGACATGAAAATGAATAAATATTGAGAATTTTTTGGTGAACTGTCCCTTTAATAAATGTGCTTATGGTGTTGTTATTATATATTGTGTACTTGTGGTCAGGTGCTGAAGGAATATCTGGACAATGTCCAGCTGGGACATATCCTTGAGAGAGAGGGCAGCTGGGACATTGTGCAGGACTGGATGGATGTCCTCAGTGGAGGAGAGAAGCAGAGGATGGCTGTAAGCTCTGATCCTTGCATTTTTAAATCATTCTCTCTTTAGCGTGAAACAGATATTAATGTGGCCTATATAAGATCAGAAGTTCCAAATTCCCATATTATTTCATATCTCTTGAATTGCACAGATGGCTCGTCTGTTTTACCACAAGCCGCAGTTTGCTATTCTGGATGAGTGCACCAGTGCTGTGAGCGTGGATGTGGAGGACTTCATCTACAGCCACTGTCGAAAGGTAGTCAGATCTTCTTAAAGGGGTCATATGATGTTGCTAAAAAGAACATTATTTGGTGTAATGAAATGTGTTTATGCGGTTTAAGGTTCAAAAAACACATTATTTTCCACATAATGTTCATTATTGTCCACATAATGTACATTATTGTTTCTCCTCTATGCCCCGCCTTTCTGAAACGGTCGATTTTTACAAATCTCATCGGTCTGAAAAGCGAGGTGTGCTCTGATTGGCCAGCTCTCCACTGCGTTCTGATTGGCTGAATACCTCAAGCGTGTGATGGAAATGTTACGCCCCTCACCATACTGTGTTTCCATGTGTCCCAGAGCGACGAGACAAAACCAATAAAACCCATTATAAACGAGGCATTTGTTGCATCCAGTGGGTACATAATTACTGATTATAATGACTTATACTGTGTTTTTACGCTTTGCGTTGCGTATTGCGCCGCGCAAACATAAAACCATGTCTGCATTTGTGATCGGGGAAATGACAAACAACAAGCACTACTCTACACTGCTCAAACTCGCGTTTGAATCATCAGTGGCAAATTTTTTACATATAAAAAACGTACTTACAGTCTGTGAGTCAGAAGCGCCAGACTGTCCTTGCAAAGTTGGAACTGCCCCACTTTATAGAAACATTATGTCTAAGTAAGTAGTTTCGCTTTCACAACGAAACACACAGCAGCTTGATTGAGCGGCGCCCGGCTGATTCGACGAAGGAGGCTTGCGGCAACAACATGTGATGACCCCGGGCTGGACTCCGCTTCGTCCATGGTGAAAGCCGATCCGGCAATACACAGTGCGAAGTTGATGTATTTCCTCAGCGACCAGCACGGATCAGCTCTAGGCATGACGAAGCGGATATCGTCCTCTTTTGGAAGGCCAAACAAAGTAGTTTCGCTTTCACAATGAAACACACAGCATCTCCACAACATGGCGGCGGCGGCAACAATACTACAGCGATAATAAAAGTTACGCCTTCTTTCTTTGCGTGAACATTTGAGCGGCGTTATGCAAAATCTTCCCACACAGTGACGTAGACATATAATGTTTAATATTATATTTAACGCATGTTTAAACAAGGCGTTTTAGGAGGGCGTGGACAAGTCTTAACTTTGATAAAGAATATCTCTTTGGATTTGAGACTTTAGTCTTTGCAACTTCACAGATCTTCTTTATGCACCACGAGCTTGTAACACTCCAAAGAGAAAGGAAAAATTTGACCTATGACCTCTTTAAACCCAATGAGTGCAAAAATGTTTGTGTGAGAGAAGAACAAATGCTCATGACATTAAGATGAGAAGTTACAACAGGTGCTCACCCCACCATGCTCGTTTTCTGTCAAAAGTGAGATGTTAGGAATGTATTTGTTGCTCCTGTGGGAGTTTGCTTTAGAAACATCTGTCTCCCTGAGCTCAGCTGGAATCATCTGTTTCCTCCTTTCAGGTTGGAATCACACTGTTCACAGTCTCCCACAGGAAATCACTATGGAAGCACCACGAGGTACAACTTTGCCCTTGTATTTCATCATACAGTTGGCAGAATTCATTAGAAAACCTCAAGTGCTATGAATTTAAAACTTGTTGTTTCTCTACACTACAGTATTACTTGCACATGGATGGAAGAGGAAACTATGAGTTTAAACCCATCACGAAGGAAACAGTGGAGTTCGGATCATAATAATGACACTGGGCCTAAATGTGGATCTGAAGCAATATCATTCTGTACCTAATGAAATCGTAACTCTTTCTAGAAGTCGTTGAGAAAAACAGCTTTTCTTCATCTGAGGGAAAGGATTGTAGCTGTGGATAAATATCTCTCAGGGAGAGGTTACTGTGCATTATCTGAAAAGATTGTTGTAAGGAAAGAAAATGGGTTTGATACCCCTTTTAACAATCAAGCAATTGTAATATAAAAGTCATGATTTTTGTTGTGATTCTTGATTTGTGTTTTGAAACTGGAACGGTCACTGGCATGTGTGATCACGGAGTTGTCAATATCATACTGTTGCATGCCACTGGTACAGTACTGATAATATGGAAACTGCATTAGTGTAATGAGCTGTCTGTATGAATTTTATTTTATGGGAAATTTATTTTAACAGATAATGCAGCCTAATAATATATGTTTGAAAATCTATTGGATACATTGTGCCTTACAGACCTGTTTTACTCATTTTACTGAATGACACAACATGAAATTGTCGTGTGGTAAGCTTTGATTAATATCTTTTTTTTTTTTACTCTAGTTATTTTAATTTTACACGGTTTTTTTTTTTCTTTCTTTCATAGCTTTGGAAAGCTTCTGTTTTGACAAATGCACAATTTTTTTGCATTTTAGTTTATGTTTCAAGGTTTGAGCAGAAAAAGACAAGACTTTCACATCTTTACTGTAGCTTACCACAAGGGTGAGCTACTGAGAGGAGAATGCAACACTTATTCTTCTCCAGTGAGTGTCGCTCTGTTCCTTTTAATTCAGATTGTGTTGCACAATCTGAACATGCTTTCCTCTGCCATGGGTTTTTTTTGTTTAAAACTGGAAGAAAAGGAGGAATTACTGCATCAGAGCAGTTCTTCCTCGGTTTTTGATCGTGCACGTCCTTTTACACAAGTCATTACAAAGCACAAGTCAATGATAGCACTAAGTGCTGAAGTTTAGTTTTGGTACCTCTTTAAAAAAAAAAAATCATGACTTTGAATCATGAATAATTTATTTGCTCCATCTAGTGAAGTTCCTAGGAGTACAACTTACATTTAAAAAAATATATACACACACTTTGAGCATTAAATATTTTCTACAAGATATAAAACTATACACAAAGCAGCTAATAAACCTGTATTTCTGAAGAAAATAATAAATAATGCCACTAAACAAATACAGTTCTATTCATCCATAAAAAATAAAAAGCAAAAGGTCCGATATGTACAACATATCATGTAGTGTTAGTGTTTCATAGAAACCAGTCCAGTGCTGTACTGCAGAAGATGTGCTACACACACACACACACACACACACACACACAGTCCTGCTCAGTGCAAAAACAGTTACAGTCCAGCTGTACGTCTCGTTCCCAGCTCAAGCAGCAGAAATGTTGTATTCCTTTATACCAGAGTCTAGACTATGGTTTCCTTGGCCGTCGGTGTTTGTCTTTGTTTACAGCAAACCACGATCAGAACGATTACAGCAATTACAAAAGCCAGTATAATGAGCGCTGCTCCTCCAATCACAGCCAGTCCATACTCTATGGAGAAGGTAGAGGAAATTTAAAGGATCATTCTTTTACAAAACAGTCATAATTCAAATGCATTCTACTTAAGTGGAAAGCTTAGTTTGGCCAATTAATAAATAAATGTATTTAATAAATTAACAATAAAAGCGTCATTGACCCTGATATTATAAAATTGAGTTTGGAAACCTTGAATAACCATTCAACACAAGTTTCAATTTATTAACTCTTTAAATGGTTTTCAAAACAGCACCTAGCTTTTTAATAATAAATTAATAGATTATATAATAGAAATTGGTGCTTCAATATTGCATGTCTGAAAACTCCCAAGTGCAGAAAGAGAGGTTCCCACACAACTGAATGGAGTCATTTTAGCACAGCTGTCGGCCCCTGGTCAGTGTGTGTGAGTAATGGCAGTGCGTGTCATCCTCCCTTCTCTACTCTGCTAGCTGACCCTGATCCGGCCTCTTCATGCTTAACAACCTTCCAGTTTTCCATAACACTGCAATTCTAGACAGCTAAACCTTTGAGCAAAAGTTGAATCATTTGGAATACTTGGATACTCCTTTGACGCCTTCCTCGGTCTCTAAAATGGGTGTAACACCCTAGTAAATATGAAAAGTAAATGTCAAAAGTAAACTGTCAAGTATTAGACAATAAACTTACCCTCAAACAGCGTCTTGTGCTCCTGTGGGGAGCATTTGGGGAGGCTCCACTCTCCGACCCTCTTGTCTCCTTTACGGGAGGGGATGTATGCTGCCACGCTGAAGCAGTAACTCTGATCCTCATCTAGATTATTAAACTCTGCTTTGCTCTCATCCACAATTAGCATTTTCTGAAAACAGCCCAACCAACAAACATGTAATGATTATGATTCAGAGGGCATTTAATAATAAAAAAAAAATGCATGGCATGTAATCTTGAAAAGCATCTATAGCTAGTAAAAGTGCTGAAACCCACTTTTCCTGTGCTTCCAGCCTTGATGTATGCAATCTTATACTTGAGATTTTTCTTAAAGACGTCACGGATGTTCAGAGATCTGCCATCTTTGTGCAGAGCAGTGATGGGGTCGTGTATGATCAGCACAGTCTTGTTCTCATTCACCTTCAACTTAAACTCAGGGCTTCCAATTAAAGCTACAGGAAAAAGATTTTTAAAAATATTAAAGCAACTGCTTTAAATCAAAATTGGTTGAATTTCGAAGGAGGAAGTAATACTTTTGAAGTCTAATATACAAGTTGAGTATGCAGGGTTGGACACTCACTGTCGTTATAAGGACAGAACTTCTTTGATCTGGTGAATGGAGGCTCCACATAGTCAGAAGTCCCATGCAGAGACTCCGACAGGACATCAGCAGAATAAACCCCCTTTACGTCCAGTTCATTAGTCAGGTCACACTCGGTCTCAGTGCTTCTAATGCAGTGAGGGTTTCTCAGTTTGTCCTTACCAACTCTGCAGAGAAAAATCATGTTGGTTAGAATAGTCCTTTAGAGTTTCAAACGATACATATTTGTTGAACTTTAAAATCACAAAATATTGCTAATATGAACCATACAGAGCAAGATCACAGCTATGCAGTTTAAATTAGATATTTGTGTACTTGCCTTGAGAATTCAACTGTATATGTGTAGCTGACCGGTTTAGGTCCCCATGATAGGATTGTTTTGAAATTGTAAGAGGACCACGAGACATTTGTTGCTTTGGTAAGCTTGCCCACTTCCAATGATTCTAAAGGGGACAGAGACATCAGTCACATCAATACAGTATGAAGCACATCATGTAGCTTTCATGGTTTCCATTACAACTCAACCTTTAAATACAACAAAACTAACGTTACACCCAAAGTTCACATTGCTATAATGCACGGTGCCATGCCACACTGTACTGTACAGTACAATAGTATACTATACACTACAATACTATGAGTAAACAGTTAATATTTGGATTAGACTAAGGTTTAAAAAAAAATTCTTAATATTTTACCTGGGGATCCGTTTACGAACGTAAGCCAAACAAGAAAAAGTGCCGAAAACATTACAGTCTTGCTGTCCATCGTTTGTGATAGCAGTCCAATTTAGGCGTAAAAGATTTAGTCCAACGTCTTCCTCTGAGGAGCGTTTGGCAATTATATCTTCCAGCCGCTGCCTGTATTTATAGTGTGTGCGAGAGCTCTCGCGCTACCCGCCACGGGGAGACTCGTCATGAGACATGTATGGCGCTCCGCCCCTTTCTTAACTTTGGGGTTTTATCACTGACTGGGCATCCATCGTAGCGCGCACCTTATGACCATATATGGTTATCCGGGTACCGGTTTAATGCAGATAATCTGCAAATCCAAGCACGTACTTGACAAGTGCGAAAAGACTCTTGCCTGTAGTGTTTCCTCTGTCATCATGTTAGTTTGTCATTAAACATTTCATTTGTTGTTTTAACTGCTTTAGACTGTGCTGTGCAGGTGACTTAAGAGTCGACATTCATTCATTCAATTTAGTTGTATTTAACTTGGCTATCAATCACCCAAACTCTGACATGGGATATTTATTTGCAATTTAATGTTTTATCAGTTGTAATAACTGAAGTTTATTTTTCTGTATTTATATTATCTATATGCAAAGAATCATCATTTGCCATTCTAAATTTCCATAGGTTTTCTTAAAAAAAGCTTTTCCTTCAGTCAGATGTTCCACTCGTGTGTGCTATCTTGTGGGGAAGATTCACTCTAAAGTAACTGTGGCAAAGAACATCATACCAGCTGAGGATGATTTGTGTAACCACAGTTCATGTGCCTCTCTGACTTGAGTTCATTATGAGCAAACACATTCATAATGTTGGTTCATATGCCTATGGAAAAAAAAAAACAGAGGCACTTCTTCTAGCTAACCCCTACAAATATTTGTTTTTGTGTCAAGCCCGTCACTTGAATTTACAAGACTTGGACAAAATATTTAAAGGTGACCCCTTTCTTCCTTTATAAGAGGCCTTGTCGGACCACCCAAATGCCAGGAAAACGATCTTGTCTGTACTTAAAGGGATAGTTCACCCAAAAATGAAAATTTGATGTTTATCTGCTTGCCCCCAGGGCATCCAAGATGTAGGTGACTTTGTTTCTTCAGTAGAACACAAATGATGATTTTTAACTCCAGCCGTTGCAGTCTATCAGTCGTATAATGCATGGCAATGGTAACAAAATCTATGAGAGTAAAAAAAAACATGCACAGACAAATCCAAATTAAACCCTACGGCTCGTGACGACACATTGACGTCCTAAGACACGAAACCGAACAGTATTTCTATAATGTTTTACCTCTAATACACCACTCTGTCCAACTGTCTTTGGGCGCGCGCACGGCATCCGGTGCGTGAGGTGTGTACGCGCTCTGGCATAGTTTACGCAAGCGCCGGAAGTGATCTCTCGCACGTATACGTCACTCATTGTTTACACAGTGCACATTGTAGGTACGACGGCTAATCAAAATGGTACTTACTTGCGCTTATCCGGATTGTTCAAACCGACTTAAAACTAAAAGATTACGTTCTCTCGCGCAAACTCATTCGGGAGTGGTGACTTTCCACATATTCCCAACTTCTGAGCTTGCTCGCCTGAAGTTATGGTTGATTGCTCTTCGGCTGGATATCAACACACCCATTAACGTAAACTACGTCAGAGCGCGTACACACCTCACGCACCGGATGCTGTGCACGCGCACAAAGACAGTTGGACATTGTGGTGTATTAGAGGTAAAAAATGATATAAATACTGTTCGGTTTCTGGCACAAACCGATCGTTTCATGTCTTAGGACATCAATGTGTCGTCACGAGCCGCAGGGTTTAATTTGGATTTGTCAGTGCATGTTTTTTTTACTCTCATAGATTTTGTTACCATTGCCATGCATTATACGACTGATAGACTGGAGTACGGCTGGAGTTAAAAATCATCATATGTGTTCTGCTGAAGAAACAAAGTCACCAACATCTTGGATGTCCTGGGGGTAAGCAGATAAACATAACATTTTCATTTTTGGGTGAACTATCCCTTTAACTGTTCAAAATCCAAAATAGGTATTAGGTGAATCATCTTTTCAAAACATTTCCTTTTTAAGATCAGGTAAGGAGATAAAAATGGCAAAGTTGGCTGTGATTTGATAGAAATACTTGATGGTGGATAATTAGTCAGATTTAAAACATTTAGCATATATCAAGTTAATTTAGATCATGTGTTCTGTGAAGGAAAGATTAACAAACAGTCCATTGTGATCCTTCAGAGGAAATAGATGGTGAATGACATCAATTTTGGCTTCAGCAAAGAGCTTTATGAACCTGTGCTTCTTAATAGCAGGCTTTATGCCTAAAATAAGAAAAGGCTGCTATTGTCTAATGGTCTCTGCTGTCATACATTCTCACATGTGCCAAATAAAGTTTTCCATTCAAAGTGCACCTTCGTCATTTAGAGCTAGCAGTGAGTTTATCTTTGTAGCCTCCTAATAATCAGAATAAAATGTTCTGTTGGTTCATTTATGGCATTTTTACTGGTTATTATACAAAGATAAACTCACTGCTAGCTCAAAATGACGAAGGATTAATTAGTTTATATTAAAAGTTTACATCCGGTGACCTAAATTTAAATGTTTAGAGTAGTTGCACCTAAAATAAGAAAAGGCTGCTATTGTCTAATGGTCTCTGCTGTCATACATTCTCACATGTGCCAAATAAAGTTTTCCATTCAAAGTGCACCTTCGTCATTTAGAGCTAGCAGTGAGTTTATCTTTGTAGCCTCCTAATAATCAGAATAAAATGTTCTGTTGGTGCCAATATGGCATTTTTACTGGTTATTATACTCTGCGATTATTCATTTAGTTGATTAGGCTCTGATTATTAGGATGCTACAAAGATAAACTCACTGCTAGCTCAAAATGACGAAGGATTAATTAGTTTATATTAAAAGTTTACATCCGGTGACCTAAATTTAAATGTTTAGAGTAGTTGCAATGTCACTTTGTTTATTTATAAGTGGTAAACATCTGAAATACTTCAAACTTTGAGTAATATTGGAATTTGCTTCATTTGACTTTAATTCAAGTTAAAGTGGAAGTCCAGTCATTCCTAAAGTGTGACATAGTATGAGATTGAGGCAACTTAAAGTTGACAGTCACTCACAAGCAAGACATTGGACAGACATGGCATAGCATAAAAGCGTGACATAATGCCATACTTTGAGATGATAAAATGTCTATAAATTTGATTTGAGGCTGAACATGACAGGACATCGGAGGACTTAATAATTGTGGTGAACTGAAAAGTCATGAAATGTAACCATTTTTTTTTTATTATTCAAACATCAGTTAATAATAATAATGTACTACATATATATATATATATATATATATATATATATATATATATATATATAGCCTACATACATACAGTCGTGGTCAGAATTATTGGCACCCTTGGTAAATATGATCAAAGAAGGCTGTGAAAATAAATCTGCATTGTTAATCATTTTGATCTTTTATTTTAAAAAATTCACAAATATCTAACCTTTCATTGGACTAAAACAATTGAAAATGGGGGAAAATCTCATTATGAAATAAATGTTTTTCCCAAACACACGTTGGACACAATTATTGGTACCCCTAGAAATTCTTATGAGTACAATATCTGTGAAGTATATTCCCATTCATATTTACAATTTTGAGCATACCAGGGTGATTATGAACATGAAATTATCCAGCCATGGCTTCCTGTTTCACAGGAATATAAATAGGAGGGAAAACAAAGCCCAAATTCCCTTAATCATTCATCACAATGAGAAAAGCCAAATCATATATTTCTGATGTGCAGCAAAAGATAATTGAGCTTCACAAATTAGAA
>NW_015506124.1:6582-15567 GCF_001515645.1 Sinocyclocheilus grahami | reverse complement strand
GTGGTGTATTAGAGGTAAAAAATGATATAAATACTGTTCGGTTTCTGGCACAAACCGATCGTTTCATGTCTTAGGACATCAATGTGTCGTCACGAGCCGCAGGGTTTAATTTGGATTTGTCAGTGCATGTTTTTTTTACTCTCATAGATTTTGTTACCATTTTATACGACTATACGACTGATAGACTGGAGTACGGCTGGAGTTAAAAATCATCATATGTGTTCTGCTGAAGAAACAAAGTTCTTGGATGTCCCTTTAACTGTTCAAAATCCAAAATAGGTATTAGGTGAATCATCTTTTCAAAACATTTCCTTTTTAAGATCAGGTAAGGAGATAAAAATGGCAAAGTTGGCTGTGATTTGATAGAAATACTTGATGGTGGATAATTAGTCAGATTTAAAACATTTAGCATATATCAAGTTAATTTAGATCATGTGTTCTGTGAAGGAAAGATTAACAAACAGTCCATTGTGATCCTTCAGAGGAAATAGATGGTGAATGACATCAATTTTGGCTTCAGCAAAGAGCTTTATGAACCTGTGCTTCTTAATAGCAGGCTTTATGCCTAAAATAAGAAAAGGCTGCTATTGTCTAATGGTCTCTGCTGTCATACATTCTCACATGTGCCAAATAAAGTTTTCCATTCAAAGTGCACCTTCGTCATTTAGAGCTAGCAGTGAGTTTATCTTTGTAGCCTCCTAATAATCAGAATAAAATGTTCTGTTGGTGCCAATATGGCATTTTTACTGGTTATTATACTCTGCGATTATTCATTTAGTTGATTAGGCTCTGATTATTAGGATGCTACAAAGATAAACTCACTGCTAGCTCAAAATGACGAAGGATTAATTAGTTTATATTAAAAGTTTACATCCGGTGACCTAAATTTAAATGTTTAGAGTAGTTGCAATGTCACTTTGTTTATTTATAAGTGGTAAACATCTGAAATACTTCAAACTTTGAGTAATATTGGAATTTGCTTAATTTGACTTTAATTCAAGTTAAAGTGGAAGTCCAGTCATTCCTAAAGTGTGACATAGTATGAGATTGAGGCAATTTAAAGTTGACAGTCACGCACAAGCAAGACATTGGACAGACATGGCATAGCATAAAAGCGTGACATAATGCCATACTTTGAGATGATAAAATGTCTATAAATTTGATTTGAGGCTGAACATGACAGGACATCGGAGGACTTAATAATTGTGGTGAACTGAAAAGTCATGAAATGTAACCATTTTTTTTTTATTATTCAAACATCAGTTAATAATAATAATGTACTACATATATATATATATATATACGTATACGTCACTCATTGTTTACACAGTGCACATTGTAGGTACGACGGCTAATCAAAATGGTACTTACTTGCGCTTATCCGGATTGTTCAAACCGATTTAAAACTAAAAGATTACGTTCTCTCGCGCAAACTCATTCGGGAGTGGTGACTTTCCACATATTCCCAACTTCTGAGCTTGCTCGCCTGAAGTTATGGTTGATTGCTCTTCGGCTGGATATCAACACACCCATTAACGTAAACTACGTCAGAGCGCGTACACACCTCACGCACCGGATGCTGTGCACGCGCACAAAGACAGTTGGACATAGTGGTGTATTAGAGGTAAAAAATGATATAAATACTGTTCGGTTTCTGGCACAAACCGATCGTTTCATGTCTTAGGACATCAATGTGTCGTCACGAGCCGCAGGGTTTAATTTGGATTTGTCAGTGCATGTTTTTTTTACTCTCATAGATTTTGTTACCATTGCCATGCATTATACGACTGATAGACTGGAGTACGGCTGGAGTTAAAAATCATCATATGTGTTCTGCTGAAGAAACAAAGTCACCAACATCTTGGATGTCCTGGGGGTAAGCAGATAAACATAACATTTTCATTTTTGGGTGAACTATCCCTTTAACTGTTCAAAATCCAAAATAGGTATTAGGTGAATCATCTTTTCAAAACATTTCCTTTTTAAGATCAGGTAAGGAGATAAAAATGGCAAAGTTGGCTGTGATTTGATAGAAATACTTGATGGTGGATAATTAGTCAGATTTAAAACATTTAGCATATATCAAGTTAATTTAGATCATGTGTTCTGTGAAGGAAAGATTAACAAACAGTCCATTGTGATCCTTCAGAGGAAATAGATGGTGAATGACATCAATTTTGGCTTCAGCAAAGAGCTTTATGAACCTGTGCTTCTTAATAGCAGGCTTTATGCCTAAAATAAGAAAAGGCTGCTATTGTCTAATGGTCTCTGCTGTCATACATTCTCACATGTGCCAAATAAAGTTTTCCATTCAAAGTGCACCTTCGTCATTTAGAGCTAGCAGTGAGTTTATCTTTGTAGCCTCCTAATAATCAGAATAAAATGTTCTGTTGGTGCCAATATGGCATTTTTACTGGTTATTATACTCTGCGATTATTCATTTAGTTGATTAGGCTCTGATTATTAGGATGCTACAAAGATAAACTCACTGCTAGCTCAAAATGACGAAGGATTAATTAGTTTATATTAAAAGTTTACATCCGGTGACCTAAATTTAAATGTTTAGAGTAGTTGCAATGTCACTTTGTTTATTTATAAGTGGTAAACATCTGAAATACTTCAAACTTTGAGTAATATTGGAATTTGCTTAATTTGACTTTAATTCAAGTTAAAGTGGAAGTCCAGTCATTCCTAAAGTGTGACATAGTATGAGATTGAGGCAATTTAAAGTTGACAGTCACGCACAAGCAAGACATTGGACAGACATGGCATAGCATAAAAGCGTGACATAATGCCATACTTTGAGATGATAAAATGTCTATAAATTTGATTTGAGGCTGAACATGACAGGACATCGGAGGACTTAATAATTGTGGTGAACTGAAAAGTCATGAAATGTAACCATTTTTTTTTTATTATTCAAACATCAGTTAATAATAATAATCAGAAGCTGTATATTTTAAGGCTTATTAATGAAACAATGAAATATGTGTCAAAATTCGTCATTGCTATTTGAAAAGTGTTATCACCATTCATTTCCTTTATTGAGTCTCTTGGTACTCGGTAACTTGTCACAATCAGAGAAGTCTATATATCTTCAGAATGTTTTTAATCAAGTCCATGGTGATGACAGGTGAACTGAAGGCCTGATCTGTACACAGTCTGTGTAAAGGTCATATATTTGGGCTATGTTTGCTGTGTAGACTTCTTCTATTTACACATCTTAACAAATTATTTATTAAGTATTTGTTCATGTTTTTGCAGTATCCAATCTAAAGTTTAGACTATTCATCAAATGTTTCTAAATGTTTACTAATCAGTAATGCCTTTATGAGCAGTCATCTCAATAGCAAAAAGTGTTTCAAATGACCTCAGTTCACCCTATATTCACATCTTTACAAATCATTTATTAATCATTTGTTCATGTTTTTGCAGTACTCAATCTAAAGTTGAAACTATTCATCATTTGTAAATATTTATAAATGTTTACTACTCAGTATCTTTATGGACTTCTAGCTGCTGTAACAACCTTTGTGTAAAGGGGGGGTTAGTTAAATTTAGCTAAATGCTTGCTAAAGACATAACACACACTGAAATGTGGATGCAAAACAAGTTTTTATTGCCTCAACACTATTAGTATACTACTGTATTTAACAAACAGGGTATTCCTTGAATCGTACATCAACAGGAGAAAACAAATCAGTTGTTCAAGAAAATACTTGTTTACTTATCAAAACAATGGAATATAAACAGATTAAACTGTGTTCCCTTATAATCAAATTGACCCCTGTACACTGTTGACTCCTGTCACCAAGTCAGTCACCTCAACAGCACCAGACCCATCAACGCCGCCCACTCGTTTACAATCTCTTGCAATCAAACTCTACAAATCAACTCCGTTCTGGGAGCACCGCAGGGCCGTGGTCGCAACAGATACCAAAGTCCAACAGTGACGTTCCGCATCGGCTTCCTGCATGAAGAGGATATAACATTCCTGGTGCTGGAGGGTTCCACTGCCAAAGTCATCCTGGGATGCACTTGGATGCAACAACACTGTAAGGTCCACGCACTTGGCCCAAGGAAGGTATCCAGTGGTGGATGAAGGTTTCTTGCATGTTCTGTCTTTTCAGCGCGCAAAGTTATTCAATTTAGATTTAACTCAAATCGGACTCCATTTTATTATCTAATCTGACTCCATTTTAGTATGACCTAGAATTTAGGTTGAAAGGCAATTTGGTTGTTTGTCTGTCTTTATTTATTGCTATTATTCTGACATTTGGTTATTCTAGTTAACTCTTTACTTTAGATTTACTCGTTCATTAGGAATCTATGTCACTCAGGGTGCCTCACGGCGGCCGCTCTACATGGGCCCCACGATCACAAACTCGCCAGTCTGATCAATAGCCAGAGGTTATGACTAATACTATTTAACAGGTCGCCCCTTGCTTACCATTCTTTAAATAGTAGTTCTGTTTAGCCCCCTACAGTTACCCATGTACAACTTAGTTAAAGCTCAAAACAATAATCAGCGGTTATGCTAGTACTATTCGTCTAGCCCCCGATAGTTATATAACTACGTACAACTTAACTAAAGCTGAGACAATAATCAGCGGCTATGCTAGTGCTATGAAATATGTTAATATTTCGATAGTATTTTTATCTAGCCCCCCGATAGATAAAATAACTATGTACAACTTGAATAAAGCTCAAACAATAATCAGCAGTTATGCTAGTACTATTTGCCTAGCCCCCGATAGTTAATATAGCTACATACAACTTAATTAAAGCTGAGACAATAACCAGCGGTTATGACCAGTACTATGACTAGTCCCCCATAGTTAACGCAACTGAGTACAACTTAACTAAAGTCAAGCAGTTAGTCAGAAATCTATAATCTCACCTGATGTGCGCCATGCTCCATCTAACCTGAGATCTAGTATGCACTTAACCCTGGACGCAGATTTGCGGAAACATACGCCTTCACTTAATCTACTTGAGAAAATAATTTCAGAGTAAGTCATCCCATTACAGTAAGCAAAATATCTCTTAACTCTTAGGATCTGTATTATCTTTTATTCTACTTTTGTAAGATTGAGACCATTGTACCACTCACCCTGAGACTATTCAAATGATACCAAACATGACTGTAAATATTATTTGCATTGATGTAGAACATTATACTATTGACCATTCTGAGTGAACCAAGTGGAGGGAGGATGGATAAGGGGAAGGAAGGGGATGAAAAGGAACTGATGCATTTGTGAGAGAGGCGTTTCCTGCACCTCCACTCTGTGGGGTGTCTCGAAGATGCCCGTGTATGTTTGTATTGTCTGTTTCTCAGGAGATCAAAGTATCTGAGTTTCTTTAATCCTTACAACACACACCTGAAATCGACTGGATCACCAGAGATATTCTACAATGGAGTAAGTTTTGTTACCAAACGTGCTTAAAAACTCTATAAAAACCAATCAAAACGTTCCTGCCTTCGGAAAAGTTTAACCCTTCTGATCCAGTGTCTATCAATTCAATTGGCCACTATGAATACCAGTTTATGCAATACGGGCTCTCCAACTCATCCTCCGTATTCCAAAGTTTCATGAATGTGGTGTTCCGTGAGTATCTGTCCAAGTTTGTCATCTACATTGACAATATCCTCATCTACTCCCGGAACCTGGCTGACCATCGCCATCACATAACGCAGGTCCTGGAAAAACTGAGGGAATATCAACTCTACCTCAAGCTTGAGAAGAGCGAAATCCACCATGACACCATACACTTCACAGGCTACATCATCAGTGAAAAAGGCATCCAGATAGACCAGGGGAAAGTTCAAGCTGTAAAAGATTGGCCACAACCCACAACCATCAAAGAACTTCAGAGATTCCTGGGCTTTGCTAATTTATATTGTTGTTTTATCACTCATTTCAGTCTCATCAGCTCCCCACTTACCTCTCTACTAAGTAAAGAACCCAAGTCACTCTCCTGGACACCTCAAGCCACTCAAGCCTTCCAACATTTCTAAGAGGCCTTTTGTACTGGTCCTACCCTGGTCCACCCCAATCCTGACCTTCATCCATGTGCCTTCTTTTCAAAGAAACTGTCCCCGGTGGAGCGCGACTATGACATCGGCAATCGAGAGTTACTGGCTATCAAGCTTGCCCTAGAAGAATGGAGACATCAGCTGGAGGGAGCCAAACAACGTTTCAAGGTGATCACTGACCACTGGAACCTTGAATACTTTTGTGATGCTAAGAGACTGAACCCACGACAAGCAAGATGGGCCTTATTCTTCACACAGTTTGCCTTTCACTCATTCGCAATAAATACTGGTTTCCCAATATAAGCCAGGATTTCTCCTGATATGTCAAGGGATGCTCAGTCTGTGCCAGGTCCAAAGTGCCACAACATCTGCCAGAGTATAAAATGGTTCCCTTACCGGTCCCTCAATGACCCTGGTCACATATCGGGGTGGGTTTCATCACTGACTTACCCTCCTCTGACAATCACACCCGTAAATTGTAGTAAATTGCTTCTCCAAAGCCTGTAAGCTCATACCTCTGAATGGCTTACCCACTGCCCTTGAAGCGGCAGAAATTTTGTTCCAACACGTGTTTCGCCACTTTGGTATACCTGAGGATATTGTGTCAGAGGCCCACAATTTCTATCCCAAGTGTGGCTAGCCTTCTTCAGACTCCTGGGAGTTTCTGTCAGCTTATCTTCCGGATATCACCTGCAGACTAATGGCCAGAGTGAGAGGAAGATAAAGGAGATCGGGAGGTACCTGAGGTCCTATTGTCAAGAACAACAGGACAGCTGGAACCGTTACCTTCCATGGGCTGAGTATGCACAAAACTCCCTTTGTCAAGACACCACCACTTTGACTCCCTTTCAGTGCTCACTCGGCTATCAACCACCCCTTTTCCCTGGTTAGGGGAACCATCGGATGTTCCAGCTGTGGATCACTGGTTTCATCAGAGAGAGGGTTTGGGACTAAGCACATGTCCACCTGCAGCGAGCAGTTTGGAGACTTAAGAGCCAGGCTGATGCTAGAAGGTCTGCGACCCCATTATACCACCCTGGGCAGAAGGTCTGGCTCTCCATCAGGGACATCCGTCTTCAACTGCCCTGCCATAAGCTGAGTCCCCGCTATATTGGTCCCTTCACCATCGAAAGGCAAATCAACGAGGTCACCTATCATCTCAACTTACCAGCCCATATTGTCAAGTCAAGTCAAATCACCTTTATTTATATAGTGCTTTTAACAATACAGATACTGTCAAAGCAACTGTACATCATTAATTAGGAAAATAGTGTGTCAATAATGCAAAGTGACAATAGTAAACACTAATTTTTCAGTTAAAGGCAGTTCATCATTGAATTCAGTGATGTCATCATCCAGCTCAGTTCAGTTTAAATAGTATCTGTGCAATCAAGTCAACGATATCGCTGGAAATGAAGTGTCCCCAACTAAGCAAGCCAGAGGCGACAGTGGCAAGGAACCAAAACTCCATCGGTGACAAAATGGAGAAAAAACCTTGGGAGAAACCAGGCTCAGTCGGGGGGCCAGTTCTCCTCTGGCCAGACGAAACCAGCAGTTCAATTCCAGGCTGCAGCAAAGTCACATTGTGCAGAGGACTCAACTGGCTCCTGTGGTATTGTCCTGGTGGCCATCTGAGACAAGGTCTTTACTGGGGATCTGTATCTGGGGTTTATCTAGTTGTCCTGGTCTCTGCTGACTTTCAGGACTGTAGAGGTCCTCTCTAGGTGCTGATCCACCATCTGGTCTGGATATGTACTGGATCCGGGTGACTGCAGTGACCATCTGATCTAGATATTAATTAATCCATTAATGCCAACAAAGTTTTCTCGGCTATTCAAAAGAATGTTGTGGTCAATAGTGTCGAACGCAGCACTAAGATCCAATAGCACTAATAGAGAGATACAACCACGATCAGATGATAAGAGCAGGTCATTTGTAACTCTAATTAGAGCAGTCTCAGTACTATGATACAGCCTAAATCCTGACTGGAAATCCTCACAGATACCATTTTTCTCTAAGAAGGAATATAATTGTGAGGATACTATCTTTTCTAGTATCTTGGACAGAAAAGGGAGATTCGAGATCGGTCTGTAATTAACTAGTTCTTTGGGGTCAAGTTGTGTTTATTTGATGAGAGGCTTAATAACAGCCAGTTTGAAGGTTTGGTCTGGGTTTGGTTATTGTATCTCACCTTTATTTCATGCATCACTTCTCAAACCATATACTGAACCTCCTGTCTCTTCTTCCTCAGGGTCTGATGCTGCTGACATGCCTCCTCCTCCAGTGGAAGCAGAATCGGAGCAGATCTATCGAGTCAACTCCATCTTGAACTCGACGGGGCGGCCGGCTGGAATAACTTGTTGACTGGGAGGGCCATGGACCAGAGGAGAGATCATGGGTTCCTCATAATGACATCTTAGATCCTTCTCTGCTTAAGTAATTCCACCGCAATCATCCAGATTGTCCAGCACCCCGAGGTAGAGGCCACCCCCGTCAACATCCGCTACGGGCATCTGGAGCTGCCCGTGGGGGAGGGGGTACTGTCACTAAGCCAGCCACCTCTACAGCGCTAGACTCATCAACTCCGCCCACTCATTCGCAATCACCAGAATTCTAATCACCTGCACTCAGTCAGCACCAGCACTATATATACTTCCTGCTCACAGTTCACCAGTGTCTGGTCTCACTTAGTCTTGCATAGCCAGACCTTCAGACTGACGGCTGAAGGTCTGGAATCCATGGCAGCTTTCATTGGCCAAGGCCCTCCCATGAGGCCGTTTGACCGTCATGTCAAACAACCAATCACAGTTCGTTTAGTTTCAGCGTCACGTTTCAGGGCATCGAAATGTCGCCACAGTAACAGACTGGTGTGTAAAACTCTCGGACGTGTTTTAAAGATTCTGTGACGCGAATTTTAAATATTTCACATACTTTTGAAAATTCAG
>NW_015506124.1:2117-6124 GCF_001515645.1 Sinocyclocheilus grahami | reverse complement strand
TCTCCCAGAAATCCTGTATAATTCAACCAATCCGATGACGACTTCGAAACTCCTGAAGTGTTTCCACTTTTGTGTGCCATATGCATCAGACGTTTAGCCAACGTTCCGTGGGCGTGATGTCTGAGGCTGAGACTAGGTCTCACTCTACGACGGACTCCTTTCCAGTGCATTCCTACCTTCATGTTGGATACCTTCATCACTTGTACTCACCCGTTCACTGAACTCTACTGCCAGCGTGCACCCATTCCATCTCAACTACAAAGATTCAAACCTCAAGTTAAGTTATCATTTGTATCATGTGCACTGCTCCATATTCACACATTGTCCTGCTGTTCCTTATCCAACATCTGTAATTAAAGATCATTGCATTCAAAATATCTACTCTTCTGTTCTGTGACAACCCCTTAACCAACCCTTAAACCTACCCACACCACCAAACCTGTCCCTAACCTTACATGTATCACACCTCAATAACAGCAAAAGTGTTGTGCATTAACAAAAGCTTCTAATCTTTCTGTAACATCATTTGTAGATTTTCAAGAAGTGCATGATCATATGAATTGAAAGCTTAATGAAATTTGTAAGCATTTGAATTTACATGAATTAATGGTCTGTTAATTATTAGTTAATGTTTTCTAAGTTTATTGGTAAACATTAACAAGCACATTATCTTGTTTCTCTGATTATTTGAATATATATTAACTAATGTTCTGTTAAGCATTATACAATGTTTGTTAATGATTTATTAATGAAAATTACTATAAAGTGTTACTGATGGATGTATGAAAAGACTGAAAGTTGGATGAATGAAATATGGGTGGAGGATGGATGGATGACAGATTGAAATATGGATGAATAGATGGATAAATGGATGAGTGAAAAGATAAAAAGATGGATGGATGAAAAGTTTGAAAGATGGATGGATGGATGAAAAGATTAAAGATGAATGGATAAAAAGAAAGAAAGATGGATGACTTTTGTTGAATAAACAAAACACAGCATTAACTTTCTGGTAAAACTCTGCAAAGCGACATTAAGGAGTCTTAATCAATCTCTGCTGCAAATGAACACAGTTTTTAGCACTCTCTACAAACATTCACTAGTGTTATCACCAATCACTCAGCTCCACACCCAACTCAGCTTCACACCCTTCATCTCATATTCCTAGCAGATTTTATTCATTCCTGCAATGTGTGGTTCCAGTAAGCCTCCAACAATTTGAAAATGAAATTGAAAATACACTTTGTGATCAAAATATGGGAAATTCCATTAATTTATATTTAACATACATATAAAGTCAATTATTTGGAACAGGCCAGTAGGAATATCTGTCATATATGCCATGCAACTCTCTTTACCTCGGCATTTCTAAATCATCCATCACTCGTCTCCAATTAGTACAAAATGTCGCTGCTAAATTCCTCAAAGGACAATGTAAATTTGATAACGTTACTCCAATTTTGAAATCGTTGCATTGTTACCTGTGCATCTTAGAATTGAGTATAAAATTATTCTTTATGTTTTTAAATCTTTAAATAATCTGGCACTGAGCTATCTTTCTGATCAATTTTATCCATTCAATCCTACACGAAATCTGAGGTCTGGTGATCAAAGACTTCTCTCTGTCCCCAGATCACGTTTAAAGCATAGAGGGGATAGAGCCTTTGCGCTTGCTGACCCTAGGCTGTGGAACAGCCTTCCAGATTATATATCAGATTGGCAGAGTCTTTAACTGTTTTTAAATCATCTCTTAAAACCTACTTCTTCTCTTTGGCTTTCAATTCTTTGTGAGTTTATGGTATGAATCTGTGGGTTGCCCTGTGTTCTATGTTTTTGGTTTGTTCAGCATTTTGGCCACTTTGGCCGTGCTTGCTGTTTTTAAATGTGCTATATCTCATGCATAGTGTGGTTAGCAGATCTACAGCCATGATTAATAAAGTTAAAGTTATAATGCTGATGCTTACGTACAATGTAAAACTTCCTCTTTCCATTTAGGTAGTTAAACATAAAAGGTTGATATTAAAAAGAAAAGACAAATATATGAATTTGACATTATGATGGCCCTACGTCCCATGACTATTTAAGATAATAAATCATGTTTCAATTTAAATAAAAATGGAAACTTCACAGTTTTGTGTTCTTCTGTGGGAGACATTTTTTGCAGAACTTTTAGCTGCTTGCATGCAATGAAAGTGGATCAACTAAAACTAAAACCATGAAACAAACTTATTTCAAGTAACATTTCTCACTTTCATTTCAAATAAAAAAATTATGAAAACTATATATACCTATTAAAAAAAACTAATAAAAATTATACAAACACACAACAAAATCATTAAAGCTTTAAAACTAAAGCAGAAAAAAAATGTCTCAGGTTATGCATGTAACCATGGTTCGAGATGGAACGAGACACTGCATCCTCTAGAGGTCGCTATGGGGAATGTCTTCGGCGTGAACGGTGTCTGAAGCAAACATCTAAACACGACAATAACATTGGCCAGCGACAGCCTATGACATCACTACCTTCACGACCACAGTATAAAAGGGCGCCTATAAAAGGGCGCCTATATTCGTCTGAAGCTTGGGTCCGAGGCATGGTAAGAAAAAGAGGAAGCAGTGTCTTGTTGCCTTTTTAGGGAACCATGGTTACATGTGTAACCTGAGACGTTCCCTTCCGAGGGAACTCGAACGGCGTCCTCTAGCTGTCGCTATGGGGAATGAAATACCTACACTGCCATGCTGAGGGGAGTGCATGCCAAGGACCGAGGCAAGCACTAAGTACCAAATCTGCCAAATCAGGGAAGTTGCCCCTCCGACACTTCCAGCGGCTGTCAGTGACGAGATCCACTTCGGCCAAAGGCTCAAGTTACATGCCCAAACTAACTTACCTGTTAAAGGCTTAGACAAAGAAAGCCTGGCCCCAAGGCAGAGCTCAAAGGCTTAGAATCAGACAACAGTGTGATTCTTTTAAGCAGATATGGCCAGGTGTCTAGGGTTACTTTGTTACCAGACCCCAACCTGTCACCTAGGAGGATAAACATCAACCCCTACTCTCCCAGGTAGGATTCAAAGGATAGCCAATTACCTGCCTGCCGAAGCACAGCCTCAGAACACTGAAGAATGCAAGGGAAGCCTTCATTGCATCTGAGACGGAGATTCCCCATTCTCTCAAGATGGGAACCACTGAAATAATTAGAGAGGGGCCCAAGGTAAGGACCGGGGCTCGACCAACTCCGACAAATGGTACGGAACCTGCCGTGCGTGACCCTTACCAAAAATAATTTTAGAATGTTCACAGGATGCATAGCGTGCAAACTTACCATAGACATGGATTTCAGAAAGCACTTAGTGCCATTATAGAGGCCATGAAGAGGCCTAGTTACTCGTGGAGCTCCAGGGAGTAGAGGACTCGACTATCAGACATGAGAGGGGGACTCAGATGCTCACCCTGGGAGTAGCGTGCTCATAAGCGAACCTGTAGAGTGAGAGGAGCTCTACTGAACGCAACCATAAGAGCAACCTAACAGGGAGACAAAATGGCCTAACAACCTGATATGGCTGTCTCACGAAGCCCTCGGGAGTTCATCTTGGGAGTAGCGTGCTCATAACCGACCCTCTAGAGTGAGGGGAGCACTGCTAAGCTCACCTATAAGAAAAGGTCTAACAGGGAGGCAAGATGGCCTAACAATCTGGTATGGTGTTTCCCGGAGCTTCAGGGAGCGGAGGACTCAACTTTCAGACATGAGAGGGGATCTCAGACGCTCACCTTGAGAGTAGCATGCTCATAACCGACCCTCTGGAGTGAGGGGAGCACTGCTAAGGTCATCCCAGAGCTTCAGGGAGTGGAGGACTCGACTCCCAGACATGAGAGGGGATCTCAGACACTCACCTTGAGAGCAGCGTGCTCATAAGCAACCCTCTAGAGTAAAGGGAAGCACTGCTTAGCTCATATATAAGAACAATCTAACAGGGAGGCAAGATGGCCACACGACTAGATAGACTGTGCA
>NW_015506124.1:0-1294 GCF_001515645.1 Sinocyclocheilus grahami | reverse complement strand
ATTTATTGGAGCTGAATACCAAGAACAAAAATCAACAGGCTACATGAAAACTGGACTCTTTAAGAACTGTTTGTGTGCAAAATAGAACTGCATGATTCTGGATAAATTGAGTTTTTTTTCCCCAATGGAAGTTGTGGTTCTCTCATGATTCTGAAGAAAAAAAACAGACAACTAAACAAAATCACATGTAATTTATGAATTAATGATTAAATGACTCACTCAATATGTACTTGTTTCATTACTGGATGAATCCGCATTCTTGAACAAATCTCTTGTATGATTCAAAGACAAATATATTTTAACAGCCCCTTTTCACTACCTACTGGCGAAACAATGTAATCGATAAATCTTCATTTGAAGTGTCAAATTACTTTCAAAAGGTGATTTACTCTATTTTAATCGCTACCATACACATCGTACACAGTTTATATCTTAACTATAAGCTTTTTTCCCAGTCCTTTTGTGATTTGAATGTTTGTAACACAGAAGTAATGATACTGTGTGGCTGAAAAGATTGTGAAGCTGTTTCATTCATGACAGACAGCTGTCTCTTTAGGTCAATGGCTGCGCGAAATGCAAATTTAAATGTTAAAATCACACTGGTGTGATCGTACGCTGCACGGACAAACCAAGTGATCACATCATTGATGTCAAAGTTTGAGGAATGAAACAGACGAATCATTGTAATTTAGGAAAATAATCACGTTGGTGTTTGAATTGTGTTCGCGATTTTTAGCGATCTATTAAATTAAAGTGCTTTGTCATGTTGGTGGTGACACCTCTGTTGCAACATGTTTAGTTATCACAGATATTATAATTAGCCTTTTTGGCTTCTGATCGCAAATGTAGCCAAACTTTGGAGCGCTTAGATTAATGAGCAAGGTCCTGGCAGATCGCTAGTTCTGGTCCTCACAGGTGAAGAAAAAAAAGTGCATAGGAATCGATAGGCGGAATCAAAATTTGAATTTGACAACAAGCATCCGATTCCTGACCTTAAGTATCCAATTCTGGAATCGGAATTGATTTTCGATTCCCAACCCTACTCATGGATGCCCTGTTCTTGCCAGGGCGGCTTCTCAAAGCCAAGAATCCAGCAAGGGTGTCAGGGAGCAGGACACGGTAGCATCATACTCAAACTGAAGGCTGCCACATTAAGGCGTCCTGTGAAACTCTTTGAAGTTGCAGTGCTAACCTGGATCCTTAACACCTCGGTGTCAGGTATGGCGGCAATTCTATGCCATTAATAACCAAGCGCACCACTGATGCTGGCGCGCGCGGTAAAGCAATTCCGCGA
>NW_015506123.1:428088-428659 GCF_001515645.1 Sinocyclocheilus grahami | reverse complement strand
TGGTCTCCAGGAGCAAAGGCCAAGCCTGTGGCAGGGACCCCCAAACCGGCGTCCACTCCAGTGTCTGCAGCTCAGAAGAAACAGGACAGTAGCAGCAGTGAGGACAGCTCTAGTGAATCTGAGGATGAGGCTCCAGTTAAGGTACATTAAGTCCAACATAATCATGCTTCAGAAATCTAGTTTTTTTTTCTCACAAATTCTTTGTTTTCAGTTTTTGTTACTGTTTTCTGTTTTATTATTTTTAAATTACATTTTAATATGCAAAAAGGATGTCTAATCAATTGATTTTTTTCTGAAATCTTTCTGAAATTCTGAAAATTGTAACCATAATAGAGCTTATGATTTTTTTTTTCAGAATACAAAATAAATCAATTAATTTGTTTACGTTCTCACAGACAGCAGTAAAAGCACCAGTCCCAGTGAAGACCCCTGCAGCTAAGCCTGTGGCTCCTGCAGAGTCCAGCAGTGAGGAGTCATCCTCCGATGAGGAAGATGCCCCTCCTACTAAGAAACCCAAGACTGGTATTACTTTTTTTTTTTTTCCCCCCTTTGTCCATTTTAAAGGGGGCTT
>NW_015506123.1:405409-421093 GCF_001515645.1 Sinocyclocheilus grahami | reverse complement strand
TATCTATCTATCTATCTATCTATCTATCTATCTATCTATCTATCTATCTATCTATCTATCTATCTATCTATCTATCTATCTCTGACAGACTGTATTGCCTTCAAAACATTCAAAATGTAAGCTTTTAAAACTACTTTAAACTTCAAACTATTTCAGACTGAAAACCATTAAACTTAAAACTTTTCAAACTTTCTGGTCCGGCTTTCTCAAGCCAACTTAAAGATTGTCTTGACATATAGATATATTTGAGTTATATTCGATATTATACTAATTTACAATTGTATCTGTTTCATCTCATTAGAAACCTCAAGATCAAAATGAGGACAGTCTCTTGGACATCTTCAATTTTTGGGTGAAGTATGTACAAGCTGTGTCTTAGATTTGCTTGTGTGGCAACTGTAGGTCACTCTTGGTCCGGTAGTACTTGTAGTTTGTCGTCACTTCTACGGTTGGCTTGTAATTTCTATTATTTGCCCGCTCAAGGTCCCCAGAAACCAAAAAGCGTAAAGCAGTCACCAGTGGCCCTTTGGCGGTCAACGGCCCATCGGCCAAGAAAGCAAAGAAAGATGCGGTGAGTTCAAGTAGTGAGGACTCCAGCGGTGAAGAGGAAGCTGCAGCACCTGCCAAGAAAGTCGTACAAGGTACATAGCTGTTTTTTGTGCAGCAAGGTTGCAGTTAATTGATTAAAAATACAATAAAATCAGTAATATTGCGTTGTATTTTTACAGGTTAACATTTCTATTTGAATATATTTTAAAGTGTAGTTTATTCATGTGATTCAAAGCTGAATTTTCAGCATCATTACTCCAGTCTTCAGTGTCACACGATCCTTCAGAAATCATGCTGATGTGGTGTTCAAGAAACATTTCTTAATATCAATGTTGAAAATGTTCTTTAACACATCTTTCCTGAAAAGTATTAATTTCTAAAAAAAAATAAAAAATCTTACTGACAGTAGTGTTTCAACACTGCATTAAGTATTTAACTAAATGTTATGCATTTAACAGCGAAAGCTCCTGTTTCGAAGAAGCCAGCAGCTGTAGCTGCTAAACAGAGCAGCAGCTCTGAAGACTCCAGCGACTCGGAGGATGAAGCTCAGGCTAAAACAGCAGCAAAGGTCAGGAAGCTGCATGCTGTTTACGTGAGTGTGTGTGTGGTATGTCTGTGCTAGGATGCCTCTTCCTGAATCTGGATCTTGTTAATTTGGTGCACAGAAGCCTGCAGCTGTGAAACCTGCAGCAGCAGCCAGGAAGAAAGACACCAGTTCCAGCAGCGAGGAGTCCGACTCTGACGAGGAGCCGGCCAGCTAGAGGTCTAGAGGTGAGCTGAAGCATGAGTTCTTATTCTCAAGCACAGCGTCTGTGTAGTACTTCAAGTGTAAGTGAAGTTACATGGTTACATGTTCAAAGCGGAGATCTGTGGTCTCCAGGAGCAAAGGCCAAGCCTGTGGCAGGGACCCCCAAACCGGCGTCCACTCCAGTGTCTGCAGCTCAGAAGAAACAGGACAGTAGCAGCAGTGAGGACAGCTCTAGTGAATCTGAGGATGAGGCTCCAGTTAAGGTACATTAAGTCCAACATAATCATGCTTCAGAAATCTAGTTTTTTTTCTCACAAATTCTTTGTTTTCAGTTTTTATGTTACTGTTTTCTGTTTTATTATTTTTAAATTACATTTTAATATGCAAAAAGGATGTCTAATCAATTGATTTTTTTCTGAAATCTTTCTGAAATTCTGAAAATTGTAACCATAATAGAGCTTATGATTTTTTTTTTTCAGAATACAAAATAAATCAATTAATTTGTTTACGTTCTCACAGACAGCAGTAAAAGCACCAGTCCCAGTGAAGACCCCTCCAGCTAAGCCTGTGGCTCCTGCAGAGTCCAGCAGTGAGGAGTCATCCTCCGATGAGGAAGATGCCCCTCCTACTAAGAAACCCAAGACTGGTATTACTTTTTTTTTTTTTCCCCACATTGGTCGATCTTAAAGGTGCATTAAGAAATGGGGTTTGCTGGCATCTAGCAGTCTTCCCAAACAACCAGTACAGTGATCTTAAACTTTATACTGACAACTATCACCATGGGTGCAGCATTAAGCTTTATTCACCAGATCATGGGATCTCAACACAATTAAACTGTTTATTTTTATTTTTGTTTTTGGGTGGGGGGGGGAGTATAAGTTCTAAGCATGCCTCATTTGAACATGGTAAGAAATCTTATGAGGCAAAAGTGAGTTTCTGAAAAAGTGGAGACAAACATGAGATTGAAGATCATCTCTATTTACAGGACAATTCAATGCCGTCCCACCCCCGGGAACACTGACAGCTCGTGCTCCAGTCAAAGCTCCTGGTAAGCGTGTACATATAGTAATATAACACAGAATTCAATTTTACATATTTTCATCAATGAGCTATAAATTATAATTTCAATACAGAAAATTAATCCTATTTTATGACTAACTTTATTTGTATAAGGACCATACAAAAAGCATGATTTCAGCACAATACATAAATCAATAAACAATTATAAATGAATACATGAAAAATGTAAAAGTCTGAAATGAAGACGAACACCGTTTTTGTTTTTTTTTTTTTTCAGAATACAAAATAAATCAATTAATTTGTTTACGTTCTCACAGACAGCAGTAAAAGCACCAGTCCCAGTGAAGACCCCTCCAGCTAAGCCTGTGGCTCCTGCAGAGTCCAGCAGTGAGGAGTCATCCTCCGATGAGGAAGATGCCCCTCCTACTAAGAAACCCAAGACTGGTATTACTTTTTTTTTTTTTCCCCACATTGGTCGATCTTAAAGGTGCATTAAGAAATGGGGTTTGCTGGCATCTAGCAGTCTTCCCAAACAACCAGTACAGTGATCTTAAACTTTATACTGACAACTATCACCATGGGTGCAGCATTAAGCTTTATTCACCAGATCATGGGATCTCAACACAATTAAACTGTTTATTTTTATTTTTGTTTTTGGGTGGGGGGGGGAGTATAAGTTCTAAGCATGCCTCATTTGAACATGGTAAGAAATCTTATGAGGCAAAAGTGAGTTTCTGAAAAAGTGGAGACAAACATGAGATTGAAGATCATCTCTATTTACAGGACAATTCAATGCCGTCCCACCCCCGGGAACACTGACAGCTCGTGCTCCAGTCAAAGCTCCTGGTAAGCGTGTACATATAGTAATATAACACAGAATTCAATTTTACATATTTTCATCAATGAGCTATAAATTATAATTTCAATACAGAAAATTAATCCTATTTTATGACTAACTTTATTTGTATAAGGACCATACAAAAAGCATGATTTCAGCACAATACATAAATCAATAAACAATTATAAATGAATACATGAAAAATGTAAAAGTCTGAAATGAAGACGAACACCGTTTTTGTTTTATCCAGCTGTATTTACTCAGTGCAAATTGAGAAGGTGACCCACTACAAGTCATTTTTAGGAGGGTGTGATAATTTTTCCAACTTAGTGATACTATTTTTTTTTTTCTCTTTTTTTTTTTTCCCTGACATGTTGGTGTTCTATCTTTCACTTGGATGTTATAAGTTGCACTGAGTAAATACAGCTGGATAAAACAAAAATTTTGTCCATCTTCATTTCAGTCTGCAAAGCAACAAAATGTGATTATTTTAAAGGGGGTGATTGTTTTCTATACCCACTGTATATTGTACAAAGATTAAAGCACAGGTTAATTTGCATGTTTGGTCCCAAAATAAAGTTTTCCCTAAGAAAATCGTAACTTTAAAATTATCCCTTGACTGTAATTAACTTGAATCTTGTGGGGCTTTTTTCTTCTTCTTACATTTGCGATCGCACGCGCACTGTGTAAAGGGAGCACGTCTTACGATAAAAAATATTTGTCAATGAGCTCGGGATCTGTTGAGCAGTAATCCTCCAACATCTTGTCAGTTATCTCTCCTTACTTTTGACCCGTGATCCGTCAAATCTGGCTTCTGCAGCTTGTGTTGGATGCAGGGTGGTTGTTGTTTTTTTCCTCACAAAATTGGGCTGCTTTTAAATTGTTGCCATGGGTTGATTTTCCCCAGTGGGTTAAAAGTTTAAAATATTGCATACATTACATTTGGTTGAAATGCTTGTACTGAAACATTTTGCAGTCTACCTGTAATAAAACTGTGATAAATGTTTTGGGCCACACTAGTAGAAAGCATTTGAGCTGTTTATGATAAATGTGCATAACAGTGTCTGTAAAATATGTATTTTAGGGATGGGAATGACATATGTATATTTGGGACATGGTATTTGTGCTGTTTTTTTATTACTGGCATGGACTTGGGGATGCACAATTAAATTATGTAATAGTTGTGATCATTATTTTACCTTCCATGATCATTCAGACACGATCAGGTGCAGTACTGGCACTCTGTCAAGTCTGTATCAAATCAAGCACTCCATAATCACAGGTAAACTGTCTGATCAGTCATGTGTTTGTCATGAAGTGTACTAGGAAGTGACGTAAGCCGGTCGACAGCGACGTCATTTGTGCTCGGCGTTCAACAATGGAAACAAAGAAGAACAACGTTAACAACAGGAGGATGGAGGACGCTGTGATCGGAGCTGTGTTGTGCCTCGTGGGTTTCACAATAATGGACATGGAATGTCAACGTGTATATATTAGTTCTGGTACTATGAAAAGGTTCCCGCGGTGCGAAAGGCCCTCTAGTGAGTGGGGGGAATGCAGGGGGGTTTCTCCTAAAGTCCACGGTCATCTACACAGTTTTGAGCGTGTTGAGCTCCAGGTTGTTGAGACTGCACCAGACAGCCAGCTCTTTAACCTCCTGTCTGTAAGCAGACTCGTCACCGTCCTGAATGAGGCCGATGAGTGTGGTGTCGTCTGCAAACTTCAGGAGCTTGACAGAGGGGTCTTTAGAGGTGCAGTCGTTGGTGTACAGGGAGAAGAGCAGTGGGGAGAGTACGCAGCCCTGAGGAGCTCCAGTGCTGATCCTACAGGTGCTGGATGTGTATTTTTCCCCAGCCTCACTAGCTGCTGCCTGTCTGTCAGGAAGCTGTTGATCCACTGACAGACGGAGGTGGGCATGGAGAGCTGAGTTAGTTTGGGCAGGAGGAGGTTTGGGATGATGGTGTTAAAGGCCGAGCTGAAGTCCACGAACAGGATCCTCACATAAGTCCCTGGTCTGTCTAGATGTTGCAGAACATAATGCAGTCCCATGTTGACTGCATCGTCCACAGACCTGTTTGCTCTGTAGGCAAACTGAAGAGGATCCAGCAAGGGTCCAGTGATGTCCTTCAGGTGGGCCAGCACCAGTCTTTCAAAAGACTTCATGACCACAGACGTTAGAGCCACAGACCTGTACTCATTAAGTCCAGTAATTTGGGGTTTCTTTGGGATGGGGATGATGGTGGAGCGTTTGAAGCATGAAGGGACTTCGCACAGCTCCAGTGATCTGTTGAAGATCTGTGTGAAGATGGGGGCCAGCTGGTCAGCACAGGATTTCAGACAGACTGGTATAACACAATCTGGGCCTGTTGCTTTTTCCCTTTTCTGCTTCTGGAAGACCTAGCGCACCTCGTCTTCGCTGATCTGAATTGCAGGTGTGGGGGAGAGGGGGGTTGCTGGAGGTGTGAATGGTTGTGTGGAGAGGCGTGTGGGGTGTTTTTTCAAACCTGCAGTAGAACTCATTCAGATCGTCTGCCAGTTGTTGATTCTCCACCGTGCGGGGGGATGGTGTCTTGTAGTTGGTGATTTCTTTCAGACTTTTCCACACCTGATGCCGGTCACTGGAAGAGAATTGAATCCTTATTTTTTTCAGAATAAGTCCTCTTTGCCACTCTGGTCTCCTTTTCCAGTGTGTATTTAGCCTGTTTATATAAGACATTGTCCCCCTTCCTGTGAGCATCTTCTTTGTGTTCCACAAAACCGCTATGGTTTGCAGACAGTTATAGGAGTTGATGTGACAAATGCATCTTTTGAATATACTGCATGAACTCATTGCCCCGTTTTTTCCCCCCAATTGTGTCTCCCCCAGCAGCTCCAGTTAAGACTGTGACTCCCAAAGCTGCTGCTAAGAAGGACTCATCCAGTTCTGACAGCTCTGGTACTGCCCTCTCTGTAGATTATCACCACAATAGTAGACTTTTTTTTTTTTTGTTGCAGAAAGTGCTAATAAACTGCTTTCTTTTTCTCAGATTCAAGTTCAGAGGATAAAGCAAAGAAGCCAGCTGCTAAAACTGCTCCCGCTAATGCAGCCCCAGCTAAGAAAGCACCTAAAAAAGTCGCTCCTGCTCAGAAAAAGGACTCTTCAAGTTCCGATTCTTCAAGCTCAGAGGACGAAGCAGCAAAGCCTGCTGTCAAAGGCACACCTGCAAAAGCAGCATCTGCTAAATCTACACCTGCAAAAGCTGCATCTGCTAAATCTACACCTGCAAAAGCAGCATCTGCTAAATCTACACCTGCAAAAGTCACCCCGGCTGCAGACAAGGCTTCATCTTCTAGCTCTGAAGACTCGGACGATGAGGAGGAGGCCAAGAAACCAGCAGCTAAAGCTGTCCCAGTTAAACCTGCGCCAGCCAAGAAAATGCCAGCTAAAGTCAAGCCTGCTGCAAAAGAATCGTCATCATCTAGCTCTGAGTCTGAGGAAGACAAACCCGCCACAAAACCAACCCCAGCCAAGGCTGCTCCTGCTAAAGCTGCTCCTCCAAAGACGACCCCTGCTAAGAAAGATGATTCCTCAAGTTCAGGTCAGTTATCCATAAAGATACAAACATTTGCATTTAATCTTACTTGCCTTCGTGTCATTCACATGTATGATTGTCGAAAATGGAACACAAAGGGAGATGTTTTGAAGAATGTTCATGATGCTCTTTTTCCATTCAAAGAAAATGACAAGGCTATACCAATATTTCTGAAGCCTTAAGCTTTCTTTTTTTGGTCATTTACAATTAGAGGCGTTTAGAAAAAATCAAGTCATACAGGTCTGAAATGGTGTGGCAGTTAATGAAAAGATCTAGAGAAATAGTGTTACCATTTGAGTGCTGTTTATCAAGATTGTATTGGCTTCTAGATCTATTTTTATCTCTCACAGATTCAGACCGCTCTGAAGATGAGGCACCAGCTAAACCAGCAGCTAAGTCCAAGCCTTTGAGCACTCCTAAACCTGCAGCCAAGCCCGCCGAATCCAGCTCTGACTCGGACAGCTCTTCAGATGAAAAACCTCAAAAGAAACCTGCCGGCACACCGGTATCCAAACCTGCTACCCCAGCAAAACCTGCCCCAGCCAAACCAACTCCTGCAGCCAAACCAACCGGTAAACCAGCGGCAAGCAGCTCGGACTCGGACAGCTCTTCAGATGATGAGGAACCTCAAAAGAAAGCCGCCACCACACCGGTATCCAAACCTGGTACCCCAGCTAAACCTGCAGCTAAACCAGCTGATAGCAGTTCTGACTCTGAAACCGACAGCTCTGACTCTGAACATGAGACTCCGGCTGCTAAGAAAGCTAAACCAGCAGCAGCTACTGCTACTAAGAGCCCTGCTTCTGCCTCCAAACCACCTGCTCCAGCCAGTAAGAATGCAGCTGAGTCCAGCAGCAGTGATTCGGACAGTTCCAGTGAAGACGAGAAGAAAGTAAAGACTACTGTGACACCCAAAGCAGCAGCAGCTAAGCTAACCGTGACTCCAGTTAGCGCGAAGAAAGCCGAGAGCAGTAGCTCAGACTCTGAGACAGAGGCTAAGAAGACTCCCGCCAAGCCTGCAGTCACCAACAGAAAGGCTGCTACAACAAAAACACCCACCTCAGCAGCGAAGACGCCAGCTAAAAAGACAGCAAAGTCTTCATCCTCGAGTGACAGCAGTTCTGATGAAGAGGAGTCTCCTAAAACACCAGCTGTGAAGACACCACCTGCTACAAAAGCACAGGCTGCTAAGGCCAAAGCAGACAGCAGCTCGTCTGAGGACTCTTCGTCTGAAGAAGAAGAGACGACGGCGACACCCAAGACTCCTGTCACAAAAAATGGTATTCGCAGTACTCCATATGTCTGATAGCAAGGTGTTTTGCACGTTACTGGTTCCCAGGCCAGTTCTTATTACTGTCAACATATTATGTGAACACTGCCTGCGACTCCCCAAAAAACAGTAAAGCACCACGTAGCACTTTTTATGTTTGATAATGGGCAGCAGAAAAGGAGGATAAAGTCTTGAGACATGTATAGATCGTAATTCTGTTCACACAGAAGACGAAGGTCAGTGTTCTGAAAATGTGGGCGCACTAGCAGTCAAAGATGTAAATTTAGTTGCATAGAAAAACAATTGAGAAGTGCCACTGTTCTTTTATTGCCATGTTTTGAATGAACATAGGCAGCTGAACCCTCTAGATGCAACTTCCTGCTAACAAAAACATTCAAATGTAACCCATCATGTCACGTGTACCACTTATAGAACTTCCTTAATTTGACAGCCCTATAGCGCTCCTTATGTGGAGTTCATAGGACACGGAAATCATAAGTCAATTGAATGCAGTTAGTAAGGGCGTAGACATGTCTCTACCAATATCCAGCAAGTTCCAAATTGCCCCTAGCAATGATTTTGATCAAACCATTAAATGTTTGTTTTTGTAATTTCAGATGCATCTGAAATGTGTCAAACCAGTGATATTACCTAAGAAGTTAAACTAGAAAACTGCGTGCTTTCAAGGATGCACATTTAATACATGGGCAAAGTAAGAGCATAAGGCAGTCGCACACCGTACAAGAAGCGCAGCGCTGCGTCTAGGACGACTCTCATTGCACCCAGTTCATGACGGCAGTCCAGAACAGTTCATATACATGTTCACTTCAGGAATTAACAAAGTTGCTTCGATGAGTTTGAAGGTACAAAACAGAGCAAAGAGATAGCTAATAATGGCCATAGACTGCGCTGTCTATATAAAGCATACGGACAGAAAGAAACGTTGTGCTGAAAGATGCACAATACACAATCTTCCAGCCTAGGTTGAAGTCATTATTTTAATGAACAATAATTTGGGACAAATATAATGTGATTTTATGGAAAACTGTGAGTAGCACTCTGTGGTGCGGCAGGATTTTGAACAGCGTCCTGAGTCTTTAACATAATGTTGTTAAACTGAATGCACAAAGCAACCTGTTAGCTGAAATATCCTGCTGTTATGTCTCCACCAATGTCAAAAGCAAAGCTGTTGCATGTTGCTAAGCAAACAATGTGATATTTTAATAAGCATAAATATCGTGGTCAATTTTTATCAATACTACTATGGTATTGAATTAATTGTAGTCAGCATTCTTCTGGGTTTGTCTGCCGTCTTGGATAAAAATTGGTAGCACACCTATGATGATTTGAATTGCTGCTTATGTAGGATGCTCGGTTTGGAATTGAGCCATAAAAGCCACCCATCCAAACAAATGTCATATTGTGGCAGGTCAAGTCCACACACTCAGATCAGCTTGGAAAGAGGGCATTTGTTCCATCTGGTTAGGGCACAGTGTCATAATGGGCACAGTGTCATAGGGCAACTGAATCTATCTTCTAAACCAGGGGTGCCCAAACTCGGTCCTGGAGGGCCGGTGTCCTACAGAGTTTAGCCCCAACTTGCCTCAACACACCTGCTTGGAAGTTTCTAGTATGCCTAGTAAGAGCTTGATTAGCTGGTTCAGGTGTGTCTAATTGGGGTTGGAGCTAAACTCTTCAGGACACCGGCCCTCCAGGACCGAGTTTGGGCACCCCTGTTCTAAACCATCTAGCCTTAAGCACTATTGTAAACCACTCTCATATTGTTTTTCCGGTTCTCTCCTCTGATCACAGGCACAAAGAGCAAAAAAAAGGGCAAAGAGGAAGAAACGACAACACCCAAGAATGAAATCACCACATCCACACCTCAGACTTTTCCCAGAACCAAACAGAAGGTAAAGGGCTGTGATTGTGAGCATGTTTTGTGTTGATGTTGGCTTAATACGGTGCATATTCAAACACACCCAGGGGTCACATTGGGACTCTGGAGGTGGGCGATTGTAATTCCAGGCAAGGTATGACGTACAGATAACACTGAAGTCTGTATGCTAGTATTTATTGATCCAGTGATTCTTGCTTTGATGCAAGCGTCACTGGTGCGTCACATCCCTTGAGTGTTAAAAGGTTAGTTGCACCCGAAATGAAAATTGTCGTTTACTCGCCATGTTGTTCCAAACCCAAGACTTTTGTTCGTTCTCAAAACACAAGTGTTTAGACTTGGGTCTAGTTCAGGTACTTTTCTTTTTAATACATTTACAGACATTTCTAAAATTCTGTTTTCACTTTTTCATTATGGCGTACTGAGTGTAGAAAAATAAGAATTTAAACGACGTGAACGGGGGTCTGAATACTTTCTGAATGCACTGTATTACACACACGCACACACATTATGCATACAAGTTTATAGCTCTCAGCAGAGGCAAGAATTCCTCGTTCCACACTGGCAAAAAAAAAGGGCAAAGAGGAAGAAACGACAACACCCAAGAATGAAATCACCACATCCACACCTCAGACTTTTCCCAGAACCAAACAGAAGGTAAAGGGCTGTGATTGTGAGCATGTTTTGTGTTGATGTTGGCTTAATACGGTGCATATTCAAACACACCCAGGGGTCACATTGGGACTCTGGAGGTGGGCGATTGTAATTCCAGGCAAGGTATGACGTACAGATAACACTGAAGTCTGTATGCTAGTATTTATTGATCCAGTGATTCTTGCTTTGATGCAAGCGTCACTGGTGCGTCACATCCCTTGAGTGTTAAAAGGTTAGTTGCACCCGAAATGAAAATTGTCGTTTACTCGCCATGTTGTTCCAAACCCAAGACTTTTGTTCGTTCTCAAAACACAAGTGTTTAGACTTGGGTCTAGTTCAGGTACTTTTCTTTTTAATACATTTACAGACATTTCTAAAATTCTGTTTTCACTTTTTCATTATGGCGTACTGAGTGTAGAAAAATAAGAATTTAAACGACGTGAACGGGGGTCTGAATACTTTCTGAATGCACTGTATTACACAAACGCACACACATTATGCATACAAGTTTATAGCTCTCAGCAGAGGCAAGAATTCCTCGTTCCACACTGGCAAATCCACCTTATTTTTCAATGCGGAAGTAAGCCGTTTTCTGTGAATATGCAAGACTTCCGCTTCATTAGCCGCGGTAGGGAAATAACGAGAAGATTATATAATTGTTTGTGCTACAACACAGTGTGTTTATAATAAAGACGATACATTAAAATAAAACAGCAGTTTGCAGTATCAAGCAGCAAAATGAGCTGCTTTGTACAGCAAAAAAATAGCTGGAAGCAGATGACACTGGAAGCCAGACACATTACGTTTACAAATGGTCCGCTCTTACTGGAAAAGTAAGGTGGATGGATACTGCCCACACTGTTTGCTTATGCACTTGGTCTTAAATGCATTTTCTGTCTGTTTTTCTGTTGTATGACTTCTAAAGGAAAGCAATGCTCCTTTTCGTAGAGTAAGAGACGAGGAAATTGAGCTGGACCCCCGCCTGACAAACAATTCATTCGATGCAAAGGTAAGACCGTAAACGTGAATGCATATTAGGCCAACATTAACTGTGAAGAGATTGTGCATGTATAGTGACTCTTCTGTTCTTTACTTCCAGATGGGAGCCAACGGTGACTGGGGCCAGAAAGCCAACAACGTGCTTAAATTTACCAAAGGCAAATCTTTCCGGCATGAGAAGACCAAGAAGAAGCGTGGCAGTTATAGCGGCGGTGCAATCTCCACCTCAGTGAACTCCATTAAGTTTGACAGCGACTGAGATTACAAACTAAATGAACCTCTGAACTATATCCGTATCCGTCTTTCGTGTTTGGGGCTATATCAGCTCTAAAAAGCACTGTTTTGAGCCATCTACCCTCTGTTCCTGCACAGCTGACACCGTTCTGCTATGTGTTGGACACTGACTGAAGGCGGCAGGAATAGAGGGCTTGGTGAGGCGTATGGTTGGCTGTAATTTTTTTTACACACTATCTTTCATGCAGTTAGACACCACATGGTGGCGCCAAGTCATTGCGTTTAGGTTTTTTTCATTAGTTTATATGTAAAATATGGTTTTGGCTTTACTGTAAAATGTTTCTTAAAGTTGGCTTGACAAATTATATACGGTTGTCCTAACAGGTAATTTGTTAATATAATAAGAAAATCACTCCATTTCTAGTACGTGTTAATGAAATGTCAATATGGTTGCGTTAACGTTTTATGAGCCTGTGTATCTTGAGCCTGGTGATTTGTCTTATTTGAAGAAGCTGTGTTGTTAATGACTCCGCCCACTTCTGTTTGACGGACACTGGGAGACCACCCTTACAATAACACCTGAATCGTCCTCGTTCGGTTTGTTTTAATGTTACGCAGGATTTTGTAATTTGGTCTCCTTTATGATCAGTCTTATAACTGTAATTAAAAAATGGACTGAAACTCTGAAACCAAAGTTTGTCTGTTTTTGATCAAGTTCTCTCAGAAGAAAAGCTGTGTCTTGATTAATTTGGTATGAGTTTTGCCAAAATGTTTTCTACCAATTAACACATTTAACCTTCATTAATATGGATTGAAAAGTTTTTTATATATATGCTAGGAGTAACAGAGTTGGAAATAACCAGAATCAAAATTAGAGAACAACCTATGATTTCCTAAATTTCAAGGTCACTGCTTAGTCCTATTTGAAGTTATTCTAACAGGAGTAGAAGGGCAGTATTCTGAAGCACAGTATAAAAACTTAAATGAAATGTTTGAAAAAGAACTCTGATCAAAATTAGAGAACACTTACAGACGCCTCCAAGTTATTGGTGTTAATCTGGCACCTGGTACTAATTTTCATTGAGAATGCAAGAGATGGCGGCCCGCTCTAAGGTGACTGAAAGCCTGCGACACTGCAAGAGAAGCTGGTCGTTCCAAATCTGTGATTTCTCGAATATTGAAGGTTTACAATGACACCAATTCAGTCAAGTCCCCCAAAAAGGCTGGTCGTCCATGTAAGACTAATGCAGAGACACTCAATGGAGAATCGGTTCAACACTGCAGCTGGAATTGCTCATCAATTCAGTGCACGTTTAAAGTCGTCGGACTGAAAGCGCACTGCAGTGACCCAAGCCTCTCACAGATGGCACAGTGTTTTGGACACAATTGTCATTTTTGACTATGTATTAGCATATGTACAGCATGTAAGACATGTTCACCTTTTTGTGACCGCTGGAGGGATTTAAGCCTTAATCAAATAAACCCCCCTCATAATATTAAACTACACAGACTTCAGTACTGTGAAATGTTTTAATAGTATCATTTTCTCAGCATCACTCTTATAAAGCCATTCGACAATCAGATTTTCAAAATATTAATGCAGCTTGTAACAAAATGGAAATTGTTTGTCACTAAATATTCGTTACGTATGTAACCCTCGTTCCCAGAAGGAGGGAACGGAGACGTCCCGACGAATTGGGATCTCGCAATTCGTCGGTCACGACACGACTCGTAGTGACCGACTGAAAGGGAACTAAAACTAACCTAACTTTTAAAAAAATAATGAAAATCAGAAATGCTGCCTTGACAAAGTAACTGAAAAAAAAGTTTAGATACTAAAAATAAATAGAATATTCAATAGAAACTGATTAAACAAAATGACAAAAGCACATAAAATGACAAACTAAACTGAAAATAAAACTAAAATTATAGGAGCTAATTCAAAACATGAATACATACTATAATACTATATAATATTCCTGTAGCTTAAACAGTAGAGCATCGAGCTATCAACACTAAAGTCAAGGGTTCATTGCATGAACTGATAAAATGTATACCTTCAATGCAATTTAAGTTGCTTATATAAAAGTGTCTGCCAAATGCACAAGTGCAATATAAATAATACTAAAATAACAATTTGATTTTGTGCCATATATATTTATTCTTTAAGTACTGCCACTATTCTTTTTTCTGTTTTCTTTACATACAGTGGGTACGGAAAGTATTCAGACCCCCTTAAATTTTTCACTCTTTGTTATATTGCAGCCATTTGCTAAAATCATTTTAGTTCATTTTTTTTTCCTCATTAATGTACACACAGCACCCCATATTGACAGAAAAATATATATATATATATGGTTTAATACATACCTCAGGTTTTTAACCATGGTTTTCAGTTCGGCTTGGATTTAAAATGCGCTTTTTAAAACTAATAATAATAAAAAAAAAAAACAAACAACTCCTGTACACTGGAACGTGGATTACCATATTTCTTTTGAGATAAGTATTACTTTTTCCTATTTTTACCCAATATAGGATGGACTGCCCATTATTGAGTGCTATAAACACATGAAATGTCTGCTTCATTCATACTGGACACCAGAGGGTGCCCTCGTGCAGAAACTCCATATATGCACCACAGAAGTAATAGAACTCATGAGGAAATCCCTAATATGGACAAAGCATCCAGCTATCACTGTGACTGATGCGGTGTCCGAAAACCGCTCCCTATCCCCTATATAGTGCACTATTTCGGTGTCGGCCATTTTGTAGTGCTGTCCGAATTCTGAGTGAACGAGTTTATTTCCTACATGAATTCACAAATTTTTACCCACAATCTTCTCTGATTTCGAGTGTACAACTGATGTACACTCACTGAAGCACTACTTCCCATAATCCAATGCGGAGAAACGAAGAGCTGGAAGAGAGTGTGGGAGCAAGCGAGTTTGAAAGAGACAAATATTTCTTATTTCTGCTTTAAAGTTTATTGCATGTATGATTAATATTAAAATATATCACTGCTTTATTCTATTATATATATATATATATATATATATATATATATATGGTTCAATACATTTTCAGTTCGGCTTGGATTTAAAATGCGCTTTTTAAAACTAATAATAATAAAAAAAACTAAACAAACAACTCCTGTACACTTCTGCACACTGAAACGTGGATTACCATATTTCTTTTGAGATAAGTATTACTTTTTCCTATTTTTAGGATGGACTGCCCATTATTGAGCGCTATAAACACATGTAATGTCTGCTTCATTCATACTGGACGCCAGTGGGCGCCCTCGTGCAGAAATTCCATATATGCACCACAGAAGTAATAGAACTCATGAGGAAATCCCTAATATGGACAAAGCATCCAGCTATCACTGTGACTGATGCCGTGCCCGAAAACCGCTCCCTATCCCCTATATAGTGCACTATTTCGGTGTCGGCCATTTTGTAGTGCTGTCCGAATTCTGAGTGAACGAGTTTATTTCCTACATGAATTCACTAATTTTTTTTAGTGAATTTTTGAATTCACAATCTTCTCTGATTTCGAGTGTACAACTGATGTACACTCACTGAAGCACTACTTCCCATAATCCAATGCGGAGAAACGAAGAGCTGGAAGAGAGTGTGGGAGCAAGCGAGTTTGAAAGAGACAAATATTTCTTATTTCTGCTTTAACGTTTATTGCATGTATGATTAATATTAAAATATATTATTTAGACACTCAGTTTAATGTTTTACTAATTGAACGTACAAGAGATAATAGAGATGTGATGATAATTTTGATAAATTGGCTGGTGAGTGAAAAAGTTCATTTCAAACCCTGTATTTATATATACAGTATATATATATATATATATATATATATATATATATATATATACACACACATATA
>NW_015506123.1:377497-405335 GCF_001515645.1 Sinocyclocheilus grahami | reverse complement strand
CACACCCTCTGTATATATATATAGTATATATATATATATATATATATATATATATATATATATATACACACACATATATATACAGTATCTCACAGAAGTGACACTAACACTAAATTAGGTTTAATGCCTCGTTATTCCACACAGAATAGCGCATGCTGTCCTGGAAGGGAGGTTGCAGTAGTAAATTAATGCACGAGTCTGAGCTTCCATTGGTGAGAGTAGCTGACAACTTTCAACCTCAGTTTATTTTTCTGTCATCTCTCATGTGTGATCTACACTTCTCCATCTTCCTCGACTTCTGTGCCATACCTCAAGCTTTAGTACATCGTGCTGTAATTTCCTCTGAAACTCCAGGAAACTGCCGATGGTGAGCTTGCCCTTCAGGTCAGCCCCGAAAAAGTAGGTGGTGAGGGCTGAACTGCAGCCTCCTGTTTTCAGAGTATTTCCTGTGGTGGAGCGATCTCTATGTCTCATGCCCATACTGGTCTGAGAACGGATGATACTCTGAACCTGGAAAAACAGAAATAATGATTCATGTGAATGACTCATTACATTTATGTAGCACTCTTCTGCAATTCCTCTCAAAATGCTTTAAAGGGAGGAGGAATCTCCTCAACCACCAATGTGCAGCGTCCACCTGGACCAGAAAACACTCCACACTGAATATCAGTAGAGAGAGAGTAATGCAGCAAAAGAGATGGAGAGGCAGGTGAATGAGGAGGAGGAGGAGAAGAACAAGGAGGATGAGGATGAAAAGAAGACGATGAAAAAGGAAAAAGGTGAAAGAGAAGAACAGCAAGGAGGAGGATAAGAAAAGGGGGAGGCTGAAGAACTGGAGGAAGAGGAAGAGAAGAGGAGGATGAGGAGGAGTAAGAACACGAGAAGGAGGAGGAGGAGAAGAACGGGAGGAGAATAAGGAGGAGGAGAATGAGAAGAAGAGGTTAAGAAGAAGGGGCAGGAAGAGGAAGAGGTAGAACATAATTAAGAGGAGGAAGAGGAGTAGGAGGTTAAGTAGAAAAAGGAGGAGGAGGAGGGGGAAGAATGAGGAGATAGAGGGTGAAGAATAAGGTGAAGAATGAGGAGAAGGAGAAAAATTAGGAAAAAATTAATGGAGAAGAAAGAGGAGGTGGGAGGAGGAAGAGACGTAGAAAAAGGAGGAGGAGAAGGGGGAAGAATGAGGAGTAGGAAGAATAAGGCGAAGAATGGGGTAG
Organism: Sinocyclocheilus grahami; assembly: GCF_001515645.1. Classification (NCBI taxonomy): domain Eukaryota; kingdom Metazoa; phylum Chordata; class Actinopteri; order Cypriniformes; family Cyprinidae; genus Sinocyclocheilus; species Sinocyclocheilus grahami. The sequence continues at coordinate 404,124 of NW_015506123.1, read as the reverse complement.
GAGAAAAAGAAGAAGAAAAGGATGAGGAAGCAGATAGATTGGCAGGAGGAGAAGGATCATGTGGATATGAACAAGAAGCTCTTTGTGCTCCTTATTGTTCTTCTATTGGTCTTTCATTTTCTCCTCCTCATGCTGCAGATGGACAGAAAAAGAATGAGGGTTAAGAGGAGGAGAAAGAGGAGGACATAAAAAGAAGTTCCTATCTTCTTCAGTAGCCTCATTCTTTCTAAAGTTACTATTTATCAATCACAGATGAACACTGAACTTAAGCTGCACTCCACGGAAAAGAGAAACAGTGAGGAAGACAAAAGCTCTGGGAGGAATTCAAGGACTCTTTTCAGGGTGAAGGTGTAAATGTTCAGGTGTCCAGGGACCGGTGGAGGTCCAGAAGGAATAATTAGCATTCAAGGGTATTTAACTCCTGAGGCTCTCTGGGAATAAGGGAAGCATGCTGTTTAGCAGTGATGCATGTGTGGTTCTGGGACAGCAACTAAAGATTACTATCAATAAATCAATAAATGACTGCATAAATATATACTGCCATTTAATCAGGGGCTGAAATGCTGCTAAAGATCAAGCATTTTTAGACTGATATATTCCCTTAATATAGTGTAAGTGTAGTATTTTAAAAGACTGATGTTATGAGAGGGAGTAAAATTTGTTTCCTAAAACAAATAGCTCTAACCTTAAATTCTTCAGTAGGATGATCTGTGATGAACATGTACCTGTCACCTTAGACTATATTTAGGTTAATAAGCATAGTTGTTTAAATGATTAATATTAACAAATGTAATTATATAATCAAACATCAGTCATCTATGAACTCAATATATTTCAGAGTGATGTAAATGTAGTGTGGGATATTATCCATGGGGATTTGATTAGATTGTGAAAAGTGGTTGTTAAATAATCAAGATAGTATGAAGGATTCATCACAAAGTAATTTTAGAGTTGGAACATACATTTGTTTTTTATTTGGAATATGCACTAATCATACATATTGTAAAAAGACTATGAACAATAAAGTAAATGGGTTCAATTTGATTTCATGCTGACTTTAAAACTAAGGCGAAACAATGTGGCTTCAATAGAAACTAGACGGAGTAAAGTTTGAGAACAAACTTTGAAGTTGGCTTGAGAAAGCCTAGTCTGAAAGTTTGAAGCAGTTTAGATGTTGTTAACATGTTGCTAGTATAATTTTTGCCTGATTAGCATGTTTTAAACACGATTAGCATGTTTCTAGCATGATTAGCAAGATTAGTATGTCTTTAGCATGGTTAGCATGTTTCTAGCATGATTAGCATTTTTTTAGATTAATTACCATGTTGCTAGTATGCTGTTAGCATTATTAGCATGTTTCTAGCATGATTACTATGTTGCTAGCATGTTCTTAATGTGATTATCATGTTGCTAGCATGTTCTTAACATGATTAGCATGTTGCTAGCATGTTTTTTTAACATGATTTAGCATGTTGCTAGCAAGATTCTAGCATGATTACCATTTTCTAGCATGATTAGCATGTTGCTAGCATGTTTTTAACATGATTTAACATATTGCTAACATGAATGAAAAAAAAACTAGAAAAAAAACAAGCTAAACCAAGTAAAACCAGTTCATTTAACAAAAATCAGCTAAAACCAGCTGATAAAAAAAAAAAAAAAAAAACCCAGATCATTTAGCAAAAAAGAAAAAAAAACAGTTAACCAGCTAAAACCAGTTGATTCAGTAAAAAACAAACAAACAAACAAAAAAAAACAGCTAAAACCAGCCTAGATTTGTCTAATCTTAGGTGGTTTAAGATAAAAATAGCTGTTTTAAGCTTGTTTGGTCTTTAGCAGGTCTCCCAGCTTGACCAGCTAAAACCAGCCTGATCAGCTAAAAAGTGGCCAAAACCACTTTAAAAGCAGCCAACAAGCTTAGGTTGTTTTTAGCAATTTTTTCAGTAGGGAGTTGTTACGCTTTGCTATAGCAATAGACAGCTTAAATACACCATTGTACAAAGGTTTTCAGCCCCCTCAATGAAAGTCTATGGGATTTTTGGTGGTTTTGATAGTCTGGTTTACAAAAACCGTAAGTAGCATCAGTTAGAAAAGATATAGCACACCAAGTCAGACCAGTCTGAAGGTCTGCCCCGAGGTTGGTGGTTGTAGCTTTAAAGCTCTAGGAGGAGTTACACCGTGTCTATACCGAATGCGACCTTTTTCGCACCACAACAGCTAACGTCTGTCTACACTGGACGCGACCGTTGCAAATCATTTTAATTTGTGACAGTACGTCATAGAACGAGGCAGCAGTTTACTGTCTGGGATTTGCTGCATCCAGTGTAGACCGCATCACTGATTATAATGGGTTCTATAGTATTTTGTCGCGTCGCGCCGTGCCGCTCGCTTCCGGTGTAGACATGGTCTTAGTGTTCAAATTTTGGCTCAGAACCCTGTTGAAAAAACCAGCATATGCTGGTTAGGTATGTTTTGAAGCATGGCTGCTGGTTTGATCCGGTTTAAGATGGTCATGTGCTGTCCTAAGCAACTAGCACCTGCTGAGGATCAGCTTAGGACCAGCACATTTCCAGCTCATGTTCAGCTAAGGACCAACTTAAACCAGCTCAAACCAGCAGCCATGCTTCAAAACATACCTAACCAGCATATGCTGTTTTTTTCAACAGGGAAGAAGTAGCAGCAGCAGCTAAAATAGTGGATCTGTAAGTTGGCTTTCTCAAGCCAACTTAATAAAAATGATCTTATTTGAGAAGCAACTCACTTTTCTACAGTTTAAAGTTTCTTTTTTTTTTTTTGTAATTTCCATTTCTAACTAAACTTATTAAAACCATATGCTGGTTAGGTATGTTTTGAAGCATGGCTGCTGGTTTGAGCTGGTTTAAGCTGGTCCTTAGCTGGTTATGAGCTGGTTTAAGCTGGTCATGTGCTGTCCTAAGCTGGTCCTAAGCAACTAGCACCTGCTGAGGATCAGCTTAGGACCAGCACATTTCCAGCTCATGGCCAGCTAAGGACCAACTTAAACCAGCTCAAACCAGCAGCCATGCTTCAAAACATACCTAACCAGCATATGCTGTTTTTTTCAACAGGGAAGAAGTAGCAGCAGCAGCTAAAATAGTGGATCTGTAAGTTGGCTTTCTCAAGCCAACTTAATAAAAATGATCTTATTTGAGAAGCAACTCACTTTTCTACAGTTTAAAGTTTCTTTTTTTTTTTTTGTAATTTCCATTTCTAACTAAACTTATTAAAACCCGGGCCAACAAACAGGCAATACACTATGCCTTCACCCTCGCATCAGTTCCCCCTTGTCTTATTTCAGCTGTATATCCATAGACTGACTACTGGAGGACCACATTCACAGACAAGAGCATTAAATATATTCCCTTTGATGTGGCCAATATATTTGCTTGGTTGAGGCACATACAGTGTGTTTACCAGTGGGCACTGTGTATACCCAGAATGCTTTGCGAAAGAGAAAGACCTAATACTAACCAGGTGAATGACTCACAGTGACTTTACAAATGAAAGGCAAATGTAGCCTGAGGGGCAAACATAATTAAAACAAACAGCTGAAAAGATGTGTAAACAAAATACACAAACGGCCACTACACAGTCAGAAAAAAGCACCACAATGCCTTTAAGGGTACTGCCACAGTGACAAGCTGTTGTACCCCTCAAGGAACAATTTTGCAAATTTTTTGCCTTAGAGTGTACTAATGAAATGTGTTCATCTGTACCTTTAAAGGTCTTTGTGTTCACCTACTTGCTCAAACTCCTCAAGGTCGACCTCTCCATCTCCATTTAAGTCAAACATCTTGAAGGCGATTTCAAAGTTCCTTTGAGGAGCTGTAAAGGGACAAAACCAGTTTGCAACTTAAAGGTATGTCACCATTTACATTCACTAACACATAACAGATATTTCTGCATTTCTTAACAGTTTAAAAATATTACAATACATCAAATTTGTTTCACATTTTTTATTGTTCATTTGTAATTCTGTGGTGCTAATTATTATAGTACTATTTATTTTCATGTAGCATCAATATTTTGGTCAGGTACATTTTAGAACTTCTATCATTAGTTATGAAACATTGGTTTAGTACAGGTAAGTTTTTGTACTAATTGTGCATGTTTTTTATTTTTTTAAAGATCTTTTGCAAGGATGGGAACATTCTAGAAGTTTCTGTAACATTCTGGAATATTCTAACTTTTGGTAACTGTTTATGTAAAACTGCTGATAATGATACATAAAAAGCAATGTTTACATCAAGTAAAGATTCAGTTATATCAGTGCCTAATAAAAGCTGTTTAATCCTACATAAGGGCGGTCCACCGTCATGGTGGCAGCCATGATGAAATCACATGACCCAATACTGCTCACTTTAACTTCATAACTTCTCATTATCGTAAACTTCTAGTTGCGGAATAAACTACCAGGTGATAAACAGCCTTTGAATAAAGTAACTTCTATAATGACAACAGTAAGCGAAAAAATTTGCTCTTGCATGATGCTGGACATGCCTACACCTATAGGTATCAATACTGAGTCCAACAACACTGTCATAACAGCTAGCAAAACAAAAAGAGATTTAAAAGAAATACACAAAACACACTCAAGACACTTACTGGAAAGGACAGTTGTGAGGAAGATGTAGTCAGAGAAAGAGATGAGTCCACACTCCCCCAATGTGTAGAAAATGCTGTCCTCATCGGCAAACTTCTCTCTGTCCTGAGAGATCTTCTACAGGAGCCCACAGAGAAACAGAGAAGAAAGAGTCAGCAATGCTTCTGTTGAACACCATATGGAGCATCTGAGTCCTGTTTAAGAGCTGAGCTCCACAGAGTCTGAACAGAGCAGCAAAGATAAAGGAACTAGCATGCTAACACTGACACAGCACAGTACAACCATGCAAGTGATGCAGTCATACAAGACACAAGCAAAAATAAAACAACATGAAAAGGGTGTTAAAACAGACATTTCATAAGTGTCACGTATAAAGCAGCACATATGATAGGCTGTTTCTCAAAATCAAGTGAGCTGCCTACCTAGACAGCATTTTTGGACATCAAGCATGTTCAGACAATCAAATAAAGGCGGGCAAATCAAGTGGGTTACTTACCTAAACAACATTTTTGAGCTTCATATGAGTGTTCAAATGCTCAAATTAAGTGTTTCCTACCTAAACAGTCATAATAGATGCATTTGACCAAATCAAGGAGGTTGTCAACATTGTCAGAATCATGTGTGTGCTCAAATGTTTGAATCAAGTGAGTTGACTAAACAGCGGTTCTTAACGTCACAGGTGCACACCTAAACAGCGGTTCTTAACGTCACAGGTGCACACCTAAACAGCAGTTCTTAACATCACAGGTGCACACCTAAACAGCAGTTCTTAACGTCCCAGGTGCACACCTAAACAGCAGTTCTTAACGACACAGGTGCACACCTAAACAGCAGTTCTTAACGTCACAGGTGCACACCTAAACAGCAGTTCTTAACATCACAGGTGCACACCTAAACAGCAGTTCTTAACGTCCCAGGTGCACACCTAAACAGCATGTGATAAGGGTGCCTATGATGCTCAAAAATGCTCTCTATGTAGGCAGCTTACTAAGATTTGAGATGCGTCTTTATTGAACAACATAGTAAGTGCTGCAATCACTGACTTTGCTTCACAAATCGCAAGATCACAGTATTTGACATTTCCGCAGTAAACAGGTTCACATTTTATGAGCATGAACGAAGGTGACTCCACAGTGTTTTTTTTTTTACCTGTTTTTGGCATAGAAAGACAGAGAAAGAATCAGAACCCTCAAGTGTGAAAGTACACACACATATACACACACACACACACACACACAAAAAGCATGCCAGAGCTCAGCTTCTGCTGATGCATCTTGTTACCTCTGTCTGGGGTGGATCCCATCAGTGAGTAGAGGGGAAGAAAGAGCGTATTAAAACAACCTGACCATTGCACGGACAATCAGGCCCACCACACACCATAAGTGTATAAACACACCATTGCATACACCCAAATCCAGCCTTTTTCCCTTCATGCTAACACACAAACACGAATTTATGCAACATCCCACACATACTTCCCACTGAACACACACTCCCCTCTGTGACAACATGATACAAGCCGATAACAAACGATACATGCTTCCATCGTCACTTTTGCATCAGTAAATCAAAATTAGGAAATGAGATTTCCCTCTGAAACTCTAAGCAATGTTTGCTAATGATAGCATCGCTACTGCTATTACTCAGGGTCTAAACAGACCTCTAACCCTAATTATTGTATATCTATGAAATTCTCATTTCTAAATCATTAGTCTCAAAATTCTGCAAATATCTGTGCAATATTTTTTGAATAATGATACTAAATGATTGACCTTTAACCCAGGCAACTTTCCTGCATAGTTTCATGTCTGTCGTATTACTCTCTGCTCTTTCTCATCACAATAAATAAACCGGAAGTGCTGTTAATGCCATCTTGCGGCAAGACACAATAGTTCATTTGACGCTACGCTCCAAATGCATGGGTATTCTCTATCGGCTAGCCATTCAGTGTACATCTGCCTTACACTTGTTATTGAGGAGGATTATGGGATTGAATGAGGACAATCATTAATGTGGTTTTGCACATCACTACAAATAGCTGTCCCTTCAAACAGTGCACTAGATAAAGGTATAGGGGATGATTTCAGACAGAAACTGCAAAGCAATGCCATAGCAACCACCCAGAACACCCTAGCAACTGCATAGCAACACCATAGCAACCACCCAGAACACCCAAGCAATGCCATAGCAAACATACTGTCTTCATAACATGAAAAACTAGCATAAGTGATTGCTTTTCTGCAGTTTTCTCTGTGACGTGTGTGCACTGGGGACAAGGTGAACACAGGTTATTTTTATACCAGCTCTGAAACTGTGAAACAGGTGCTGCAGTAGAAGCTGACAAAAGCAAACATGTGTGTGTGTGTGTGTGTGTGTGTGTGTGAGAGAGAGGAGGGGGCGGGGCTAATAACCTCCAAGCTAATTGTGTCCCTGCTGTCACCTTCAGAGACACTCAAGAGACACAGTCTTATCCAATGTTAGTAGTAGGGATGTCAAACGCACCAGCACTTTAGTACCAAGTCGACATGACAACGTAACTATAACAAGTCTTTCTACAGTATCAGTAACACCAGGTACCAACTCAATTCAGTATCCACAATTTGAATAAAGAATGATGCAATTTCAGTGGAATTTCACAAGTATTTGTATCATCTACTGAAATTCTGGTATCATGACAACACTAAGAAAGGGTGCTCAGCAGGACGCGTGTTCACACTATGCTAAACTCTTTGTGCGGAGACACGATGAGAATGGAGAACGAGGGAAGAGGTGAACCTTCCCAGACGGTCTCTGCTGAGGAAAATGAAAAAGGATGTGGGTTATGTGGCAAAAATGAGAAAGAAAAAACTCTCGTTGGTGCTCATATCAAACTGGGCCTGAGTTTTCAGGCTGCTTCAGACTTGTTTTGAATACTTGCCATTAATGTAAACATGAGTAAAACCTTTTTGCCTCCTGGAGCATTTTTTTAATTTTTAGAATATTTCTAACCATATAAATTCTATAACTGCTAGAATACATTTCAAATTGTTGGCAGTTCAGTGTTTGATTTGATGAGCTCTCTAGTGTGTACCATCACTAGATTTTGATGGAACCACTCTTACTGCTCCAGGTGTGTGTTCACGGTGTGTGTGTTCACTGCTGTGTGTGTGCACTTTGGATGGGTTAAATGCAGAGCACTAATTCCGAGTATGGGTCACCATACTTGGCCATATGTCACGTCACGTCACATGTCACTTAAACATTTTCAATTTGTATGAAGTGCTCTGTCCATGTTTTCTGTTTACTCAGCCATTGTTTGTAAACTTTATGCAAACAACGTAGCACTGAAATAAAAAAAAACTAGTGCTGTCTAACGATTAATCGCATCCAAAATAAAAGTTTTTGTTCACATAGTATATGTGTGTACTGTGTATATTTATTATGTATATATAAAAACACACACATACAGTATTTATTTTGAAAATAAGTACATGTATATATTTATATTAATATAATTTATATTATATAAATATATTTAATATATAAACATAACATATTTTTCTTAAATATATACATGCATGGTTGTGTATTTATATATACATAATAAATATACACAGTACACACACATATACTATGTGAACAAAAACTTTTATTTTGGATGCGATTAATCGCGATTAATCGTTTGACAGCACTAAAAAAACATGCTATTAAAGCATACTGTTAACTTAGAAACATCTAGCCAAGTAAACAAGGCAGTAGATAGTTTGTTACACTTTCTAAAATAATATGTCTATATAGTTAATACCCAAATGAACACATAGACCTCAATACTTGGTACACAATACACAACGACGGTAACAATCAGTGGATAGTGTTTGAGTATGAATGGGTCGTTTTGAGTAGAAAACGAACTCCAGATGTCACAAAACAGCAAGTTACTAAACACAACAAAAGCAACAGTGAAAAATTTAATTATTCATGCAGCAGTGCATGATGGGAACACCAGTGTAATAACTTGTAATAAATTTACTCAAAGAATCCTTGTAAACAAAAACAATTCCAAGTAAAATATACTTACAAGTTCGAAGCTTGAGTTGAGTACTGATATAGAATAAACTTTTTAAAATTACTGCCTGAACTAAATTATTTGATGTAGAAATTACATTAGTTTTTCCATAGTATTTACTTCACCACAGAATATTTTTTTATCGGTGTATCTGGTTTTACTATCAAAATGACACTTGAGTCTGTTTTTGAGGTGCAAAGTACATGATTTCTGCTGAGATAAGTTACTTTAGGATAATACAATTTTTTTAATTAAAACATTCTGCTGAGGAAAATATGTATAGAAAATAAATAAATAAAATCTACGGTAAGATATTAACAATGAAATAATTAGGGATGCACCGAATGTTCAGCAACCGAAATGATTCGAATAAGCGAAAAGAACGAATAAATTGTACCGAACAATGAGAGGTGCACACTCTTTATTGTGCAGCACACACGTCAGCAGTGTGGAAGCATTAAAAACTGTTCGAGAAAGACGCAAAAATCATTACAAGCACCGACAGCGAGAGACTGTTTAGTACTGCAGCACATGTCTTCGATGAGAAGAGGAAGGGGTGATTGTTGCTGGTTACTGTACGATGATTGAAATTGTGAAATGGCCTTAAACAATTAGAAAATAAACTGCAGAACGTTATGTTTTCTAATACACGCACGCATTGCATGTATTCTGACAGAGCTTCACGAACTCACTGCGCTATCTGCTTGTTAACCAGGGTTCAAAGTTCAAAGCCCGAGGAAAATCTGCGCTGAAACAGCGTTACTCGTCAGTTGCATTTTTATGAATTTTTACAAGGCATGTGACAATGCGATACCTACGACGTATTCGTAATGAGACTCGTTTATAAATCTGCTGTCAACAAAAACCATTAAGGTCTTCCTGTGCGTTTCCGTCAAAATGAAAGTTGAGAAAAAGCAAGAACTATCAACATTCATAAACGTTAGTATTGTAATTTTACTGTTGTTCTGTAAAATAAAATAAAAAGTAAGACAATAATAATGATAATAATCATTACAACAGCTCTGTTAATAACGTTCACACACAGTGTTCAAATTAGGACCTGTAATATTTTCTAATGTTTTAAAAGTAGTCTCTTCTCAGCAAGGCTGCTTTTAATTGCACAGTAAAAAATACATGCCCTGATTCAAGAAGCGGGCGGATCTGATGGCCAAACAATATTATTTTACTAACTCATTAATTTTAAGTTAAATTGTGCTTTGTTGGTATAGCGTCTGCTAGAATGATAAAAATGTTCAGTGTTAAATATTTTTTAGTTGTTGTTTTGTAATTTATTTTCCTCTTTGAAAAGCAAGACAAAACAGTAAAAAGCACATTTCGGCTATTTAATTTATGCAATGGTGAAAACAAATTGGCATAAAATACATGGGGGAAAAAACGTGTTCGGTATTCGGCCTTCGGCCCAGTGTTTCATTTTGTTCGGTTTCGGCCCAGAATTTCCATTTCGGTGCATCCTTAAAAATAATGTTTGTAGATGATGACTCAGCTGATGTTGATTCAGCTGATCCAACAGCACTACGATGGGCATTGACCTACTTGAGCTGAACAGCAGTTTGAACCACTTTGCTAATTAGCTTACTCAAACGCATCTGTCACGTGTATATAGCTCGGTTTCTTTTGTTCTAGTTTTCCCTCCACTAGTTTGTTTCCTTGGTTTAATCAGCTCGTCACCTGTTTTTGTTCTCCCTAATTATGTTCCTCTGATTATTTAAGCCCCGTATTTTCCTCTGTTTCCTGATCTTGCGTTAATGTTGGATAAAGTTAGATCTTTGTAGAATCCCTAAATACTCTATTTTTTGGATTATACTCCTTCGTCATGTGCTTAATCCCTGCAAGCATGAAACAGCATATTATATTAACACATATTATATAGTAATAAGCTTCATCCACAACATGAGCATACTATTACAAATGATATTTGCACTGACAATGAAGTGAAAAATGTGTGTGGTAGGAAATTCTAAACCACATATAATACTACAGTAAACTCATTATAGTTCAAATTATCACAAGGATAGTTTTCATATGTTGTACTTTATGTTGATAAAACGTATATGTTTAAGTTCAAGGCTTATATATTTGTGGTCTTCTCGGTTTGATACATTTTTGTAATTTTCCACATTATTATCAATTGTAAACTATTGCATCCAAGTGCAGAGTAAAATGAACATATATATAGGACGGTCATGATCAAATGTTGACTACATTTTAAGGACACTCTTAAAATCTTAAAAATGCATGTTTGCATGACATCACTTGTTGTCGTCATAAATTATGGTTAGCTTACAAGTGACACTTAAATAAACTGGAATTATTCAGGAATCCATATGAAGCACATCCAATTCAAGTGGAACGTGAGGCCACGCCAAAAGAACTACTGGGAAAACATTCAATGTCCCAAAAAGTAAGGCCAGCTTAAAATGCTTAAAATGATTGGTTGTAGCTTTGTAATTCCAAACTGCTCTCAGTGCGAATATTTCTTTAGAGTGGTCCAAGACTGAGATGCACAGGGTGTAAATCTGTGCACTACTGCAGAGGCAAAACTGGCAGGATCAGACTCTCCTCCATATTTAACTTTCATTAAAAAGCTGCAATCATTTGACTCGTGACTCGTTCTTGAGAAGACAGCCTGATTAATCTTCAGTACCACTGTTTATGTGGGAAGAATAGAGAGAACAAGTACAGACCAACAACGTTCTGGTCTGTCCATTGTCCAAGCACTAGCAAACAGGCCTATGGAAAGATTGGGCAGATCCTTGAGCACAGTCCTGTTAGTACCTCAGCAGTTCTTCAAATGTTCTTGTAAGTTAAAATATGTTGAAAGTAGCGCTCTTGGAACATTTCTACTCCCTGTTTTTGTTCTACATCTTTGCTTTTGTTCTGTGTTTGTTCTGGAGTGCAGCAGAATTGACTGAGGCATAATAAGGCCCTGATACACTGCAAGCAAAAAGTTTCAAAACGACTTGACTTGAATGGATTTCTGAATTGCATCACTTTTTTACAGGGCTGCTTTACAGCTTACTTGAACTCATTTCATAGTTGATGATCTTTACATAAATCAACTGAATCAACACTGAACTGACCTCAGCTGATCAATGACACTATAGTTTTATTTTTAGAGCTGCTTTACAGCAGAATTAATCTGTTAGTGTAATTCTATTCCCGTTTATCCCTGTAAAGTTGCTTTGAAACAATCCTTATTGTATAAAGTGCCGTATTGTATAAATCTTTATACAAATAAACTTGACAAACTTGTGAAAGCATATCCACATCGCCATGATCAGATGCTTTCTTAACTACTGTTTTCTTTACATTTAAAAAAATACGGTTGAAGTAGGCCCATTATTATTGTGGGGATTTTTTGGGCTCTTGTATTCAACTTATTTTCTTCTTGTACCCCCTCTGATATTTCGGGAGAGCCATGTGAAGCAGTTTGGCGTATGCAGGTAGCACTGAAAGTAAGATCATTCTGTGTCTCTGTGGGACTTTTGGAAACACTTCACAGGTGCTGGATTCCAAAAACACAGGAAGCTTTATGCTGCCAACCGCCTGAATGGAGATATGGCAACAACATCCCACACTGCTTTGTGCTAGGTCCAGACATCGTATTGTGTGTATAATGTCAGCTGCTCTGCAGCATTGTAATTTAACAAAGTTGTTACAATGTATTAGTACTTCTGCTCCTTTAGTTCCAGAGCTCAGATAGCAGAGAGACGAATGTCTGTGTGAAGACTCAGATCTGGATGAACCCACACTTTACAAAGAATGCTGCTACAGCACAATCCAAAACTAAGCCCAAGACAAAATTCAGCCTTTCTCAGAATGAGGGAGACAGGGTCCGGATTTGGATCAAATGATGGATCAAGGATTTCTGCTTTCAGGCTTTTGGTGTGGACTCAAGTCCATTTGACATCAGAGCTTGGTGTAAAAGTGGTTTTCTAAACTTTATATGATTTGCAATTGGTTTGAAAGCAGTCCATCCAAATGTGCGGAAATGAACTGGTATCGATGATCTATAAATTGCATTTTAGCATGCTCCTGGTCACACTTTTAAAAGTCTACTACATTTAGCATAGTTGCTTGTTTCTAAATAAAATGACTTCAGAGAGCGGCTCGCATTCTTTGCATCTTTTTCAATGCAGTGTAATGGAGGTAAACGTAAGTGTGCATAAAGTGTTGGTGGTGAATCTAAAATGAATAACACAGTAAACTGTGTCTTCTCCTCCTGAGACGTACCATTAGGAGTAGACACATATTGGGATATAATTGAAAAAAATGTGAGTTTGATTCAAGCATTGTTAATCATCATGTTCATGAGATGATTAATTTTGAACTGCTGCAGTTTATACATAAAGCCCACAATATTAATTTAGATCAACAATAAATCAGATTGCTTGCCAAACCAGAATGACATCACCTTTTTACTAGTAATACATCAGGGTTCAGACACACTCTCTCTGTTTAAATCTAGATTAAAGACACATCTCTTTGGCCAAGCATTCAAATAACGCATCTCATAATCTTGTACTGCAGTTATATCTGATCAAATGTGCATTATTATTCTTTAGCTTGGGTTAAACAAATCAACATAACAGCAGCTACGCTAATTATGTCTCTATTTGTTTCTCTGTTTCTGCTGGGATTGACATCCCGTGGTAACTAGGATCTACACAAGCTTTAGTCTGGATCCAGAACACCTGAGAAGAGATGATGCCAACCCCTCAGAGGACCTCAGATGATGCCAACCCTGAAACAACATACAGAACTACCACATTTTGCTGTAAGTTTGATTGCATCATATAATAATTGCTGTTAATAGTGTTTATCGTCTGTTTGATTACATCTTTAATTGATTTTTCCATACATTTCTGCCATATGTAGCTACATTAACTGACAGTCACCACTGATAAGCTACTACTAAATATTGCAGAAACGTAATTTTGTATCATGAAAAGCGCTGTACAAATAAACTTGAATTGAATTGAACATCCCATTTGTGGTCAGATTTTCAGAAGTAATGGCCTGTTCTTCAGCCCATCAAAAACATGATGGCAGCCAGCAGTAGGAACCGCCACTACAATCAACAACGCAGCCATTCACACCTTCATCTTTAAGAGTGTGTTGAACTAGAAAGTACTTATTTCTTTTCCAACAGAAAATACACTGAAAATACACAATCAAATTAGAATACTGATCATAAAGGGCCTGTTTACAGATGGTAATTTCATGCGTTTTCGCTGATCGGATATCTATCTGATTTGTTAAAACGTTTTCATTTACACGTGGCCACATAAATGTGTCGTCGCAAAACGGATATAAATCTGATCTTCAATTCCCGCGCTATATTTAAATTTAACGGAGTTCACGTCAACTAAATCAAAAGATAAGCACTGCATTTGATTAATTATCAACTCATTTCAAGATCAAAGACCGCAATTGGAGAGCGTGCGGCATCAGCACTGGAAAGATACGTTTGTCTTACTACTTTTAATGAAGATGATTGTGTGTTGGCCATCTGCATCTTACTTTGTTTAATTCGCAGCAGTTTGCGCGTCGGCTTGCTGAAGAGATACTCAGCTACTTGTCCACTGCGATGCGTGTTGCATTAGCGCAGTCATATCGGACTATAATGTCATAAAGCCTATAACACGTTTATTATTTTAACATTTTGGGAGGAGTAAAATTTTCATATGTGGTTTCAGCAACCAGATGCATTTACACATGTCCAGTTTTATCTGGAATGCGGCCCAGACCACCTCCTGAAGTGGTTTGAGCAATCAGATTTATATCCGTCTCGAATGCGTTTCGGAGGGCATTTGCACCTGGTCTTTTCACGATCGGATAGCTATCCGATCAGACAAAACGCATGAAGTGACCAGGTGTAAACAGCCCCTTAGACGAGTGGTGTCAAACTCAATTCCTGGAGGGCCACAGCTATGCTCAGTTTAGCTCCAACCATAATCAAGCACACCTGATCCAGCTTATCAACGTCTTCAGGACTACTAGAATCTTCCAAGCTGGTGTGAGTTGGAGCTGAACTGTGCAGAGCTGCGGACCTCCAGGAACTGAGTTTGACTCCACTGATTTAGACCCATCATTTCAGACATGGGATATAAACGGCACTGGTACTTTTGGTACATGCACTGTGAGCTGTAAGGTCTTATATAGACAGGTGTGTGGCTTTCCTAATCAAGTCCAATCAGTATAATCAAACACAGCTGGACTCAAATGAAGGTGTAGAACCATCTCAAGGATGATCAGAAGAAATGGACAGCACCTGAGTTAAATATATGAGTGTCACAGCAAAGGGTCTGAATACTTAGGACCATGCGATATTTCAGTTTTTCTTTTTTAATAAATCTGCAAAAATGTCAACAATTCTGTGTTTTTCGGTCAATATGGGGTGCTGTGTGTACATTAATGAGGAAAAAAAATTTACTTAAATGATTTGAGCAAATGGCTGCAATATAACAAAGAGTGAAAAATTTAAGGGGGTCTGAATACTTTCTGTACCCACTGTATATATTGTGCTTTTTGGCCATATTGTTTGGGGGGGGGGGGGGGTCAGCCACCGGACATCAGACTAGTTACCATGGTAGCAGCCCTATCAACATCTCACACATTGCAGGCTCCACCCCCTCCCACCCATTCATCACATGATCACAGTGGCATCACAGTACCTAGCGGTAGGCTTTTAAGGACTGTCCAAAGTAACAACTTTTGACCCAAAGTTAGTCAACTCATGCTGTGTGCTTGGTGTTCATGCAGTTCTAGGCCCAGTGAGCGGAGATTAAAGGGGTCATGAACTGACATCTAACTGAACTTTTGACATATAACAGGTCAATGTACTATAAAAACATCCTGTAAGATTCAAAACTCAAATCTTTCTCGTTAGTTTAAAAACAGCTTTTATTGAAACCAAGCTCAGAAAACGACTCATTTTGGAATGTGCCACTTTATGACATAATAGTGTGGCTGAGCACCACCTTTTCAGAGAGACTGAAAGTGCTCAGGCTGACTAGACTGGATCCAACAGTAATGCTGCAACACAGAACTGTGAGTAAATGTGTTTTTACCAATATTGCCTTGTCTGTTCCAGACCGTTTGATATTTACATATTTAGTATTTATATGTTTTTAACCCAAAAGACTCATGTTGTTATCAGTGTACGTCACGGCAGCGTCCATCTGTTATTTTAATAATTGAAACTGTTAGCCAATCATAGTATGGGGCGTTTACTTGTGAGACTTGAATGCGAATGAGAACACTAGAAATTAATAACAAAAAATGCATTTCATGACCCCTTTAAAGGAAGGGAGAATATGTTCCTGGATCCAGGGCAAACTGTGGTGTCACCGAGCGCAGACAGGGGGGGCTACAAAACGCCGGCACTACCCCATCCCACTAGCAGCCTGTCCTGCAGCCACTCAGTCACAGGCATCCAGCACAGGGCATGCACAGATCTAAAGCACAGGCACAGGTCGCCACTTCAATCAGAGAGACAGAGAAAGAGAGAGACAGAGAGGAGGAGCATTCGTCTTTTTGAGTTGTCAGAGATCAGATACTGGTCACATTTCATCCCAAAATCAAAAGTAAAAGAAATAACACAGACAATTTCATACCTAAATGCAACTGTCATCACAGTAACTATATAAAACAGAAAAAAATATTATATATAAATATATTTTAAATATTACTCCGTACAACCACCACAGCACCATAATAAATAAATAAGTTACAAATAACATTAAGAAATTCTTTCGCATAACAATGTGAAGTTTGGGGAGATCATGAAAATGCCAAATCCCAAAAAATCTTAAAGGTCATAAAAACTATGCACATGTATTTTATTTTTATTCAGAGTAAAAAAAAATGACATGTTCTTGCCAGGTTTTGTGAGATCTACTTGATAAATCTTTCCTGTGAGACATAAAAAATGTCAAGACATGAAATCTCAAATCTCAAGACATTTTTCATCTTACTGCCAACAGTTATCGGGTATAGAGTAATTGTGTCTATTACAAGAATATTGAGAATATCCTCTCCTGCTTTTGTCGGGGGGGGGGGGTCAGCCACCGGACATCAGACTAGTTACCATGGTAGCAGCCCTATCAACATCTCACACATTGCAGGCTCCACCCCCTCCCACCCATTCATCACATGATCACAGTGGCATCACAGTACCTAGCGGTAGGGTTTTAAGGACTGTCCAAAGTAACAACTTTTGACCCAAAGTTAGTCAACTCATGCTGTGTGCTTGGTGTTCATGCAGTTCTAGGCCCAGTGAGCGGAGATTAAAGGGGTCATGAACTGACATCTAACTGAACTTTTGACATATAACAGGTCAATGTACTATAAAAACATCCTGTAAGATTCAAAACTCAAATCTTTCTCGTTAGTTTAAAAACAGCTTTTATTGAAACCAAGCTCAGAAAACGACTCATTTTGGAATGTGCCACTTTATGACATAATAGTGTGGCTGAGCACCACCTTTTCAGAGAGACTGAAAGTGCTCAGGCTGACTAGACTGGATCCAACAGTAATGCTGCAACACAGAACTGTGAGTAAATGTGTTTTTACCAATATTGCCTTGTCTGTTCCAGACCGTTTGATATTTACATATTTAGTATTTATATGTTTTTAACCCAAAAGACTCATGTTGTTATCAGTGTACGTCACGGCAGCGTCCATCTGTTATTTTAATAATTGAAACTGTTAGCCAATCATAGTATGGGGCGTTTACTTGTGAGACTTGAATGCGAATGAGAACACTAGAAATTAATAACAAAAAATGCATTTCATGACCCCTTTAAAGGAAGGGAGAATATGTTCCTGGATCCAGGGCAAACTGTGGTGTCACCGAGCGCAGACAGGGGGGGCTACAAAACGCCGGCACTACCCCATCCCACTAGCAGCCTGTCCTGCAGCCACTCAGTCACAGGCATCCAGCACAGGGCATGCACAGATCTAAAGCACAGGCACAGGTCGCCACTTCAATCAGAGAGACAGAGAAAGAGAGAGACAGAGAGGAGGAGCATTCGTCTTTTTGAGTTGTCAGAGATCAGATACTGGTCACATTTCATCCCAAAATCAAAAGTAAAAGAAATAACACAGACAATTTCATACCTAAATGCAACTGTCATCACAGTAACTATATAAAACAGAAAAAAATATTATATATAAATATATTTTAAATATTACTCCGTACAACCACCACAGCACCATAATAAATAAATAAGTTACAAATAACATTAAGAAATTCTTTCGCATAACAATGTGAAGTTTGGGGAGATCATGAAAATGCCAAATCCCAAAAAATCTTAAAGGTCATAAAAACTATGCACATGTATTTTATTTTTATTCAGAGTAAAAAAAAATGACATGTTCTTGCCAGGTTTTGTGAGATCTACTTGATAAATCTTTCCTGTGAGACATAAAAAATGTCAAGACATGAAATCTCAAATCTCAAGACATTTTTCATCTTACTGCCAACAGTTATCGGGTATAGAGTAATTGTGTCTATTACAAGAATATTGAGAATATCCTCTCCTGCAATCTTCATGGAATGATTTTTAAAAATCCATGTCCAGTAAGCAGAAATGATTGGTCCTTCTTGAACAGTGCAAAGAAAAGCAAGAGGTACAATGTAACTAGACTGTCTATGTGCTTTAGCAGTAGCAAAAATTAAATAATGATATGATGAGGCAATTCAGTTAGCCACTGAACTGATACTATTCAGATAAATTCTAGACTCAACTTATATATACAGTGGGTACGGAAAGTATTCAGACCCCCTTCAATTTTTCACTCTTTGTTATATTGCAGCCATTTGCTAAAATCATTTAAGTTAATTTTTTCCCTCAATGTACACACAGCACCCCATATTGACAGAAAAACACAGAATTGTTGACATTTTTGCAGATTTATTAAAAAAGAAAAACTGAAATATCACATGGTCCTAAGTATTCAGACCCTTTGCTCAGTATTTAGTAGAAGCACCCTTTTGATCTAATACAGCCATGAGTCTTTTTGGGAAAGATGCAACAAGTTTTGCACACCTGGATTTGGGGATCCTCTGCCATCCCTCCTTGCAGATCCTCTCCAGTTCGGTCAGGTTGGATGGTAAACGTTGGTGAACAGCCATTTTTAGGTCTCTCCAGAGATGCTCAATTGGGTTTAAGCCAGGGCTCTGGCTGGGCCATTCAAGAACAGTCACAGAGTTGTTGGGAAGCCACTCCTTCGTTATTTTAGCTGTGTGCTTAGGGTCATTGTCTTGTTGGAAGGTAAACCTTCGGCCCAGTCTGAGGTCCTGAGCACTCTGGAGAAGGTTTTCATCCAGGATATCCCTGTACTTGGCCGCATTCATCTTTCCCTCAATTGCAACCAGTCGTCCTGTCCCTGCAGCTGAAAAACACCCCCACAGCATGATGCTGCCACCACCATGCTTCACTGTTGGGACTGTATTGGACAGGTGATGAGCAGTGCCTGGTTTTCTCCACACATACCGCTTAGAATTAAGGCCAAAAAGTTCTATCTGGGTCTCATCAGACCAGAGAATCTTATTCAGGTGTTTTTTAGCAAACTCCATGCAGGCTTTCATGTGTCTTGCACTGAGGAGAGGCTTCCATCGGGCCACTCTGCCATAAAGCCCCGACTGGTGGAGGGCTGCAGTGATGGTTGACTTTCTACAACTTTCTCCCATCTCCCAACTGCATCTCTGGAGCTCAGCCACAGTGATCTTTGGGTTCTTCTTTACCTCTCTCACCAAGGCTCTTCCCCCCCGATAGCTCAGTTTGGCCGGACGGCCAGCTCTAGGAAGGGTTCTGGCTCTGACATGCACTGTGAGCTGTGAGGTCTTATATAGACAGGTGTGTGGCTTTGCTAATCAAGTCCAATCAGTATAATCAAACACAGCTGGACTCAAATTAAGGTGTAGAACCATCTCAAGGATGATCAGAAGAAATGGACAGGACCTGAGTTAAATATATGAGTGTCACAGCAAAGGGTCTGAATACTTAGGACCATGTGATATTTCAGTTTTTCTTTTTTAATAAATCTGCAAAAATGTCAACAATTCTGTGTTTTTCTGTCAATATGGGGTGCTGTGTGTACATTAATGAGGAAAAAAAATTAACTTAAATGATTTTAGCAAATGGCTGCAATATAACAAAGAGTGAACAATTTATGGGGGTCTGAATACTTTCCATACCCACTGTGTATGTATATATATATATATATATATATATATATATATATATATATATATATATAAAACCTAATAAATACTACTGTCTATAGTACCGATTACCAACTCTATTCAATACCAGAGTGCTGAATATTCAATGGTTAAGTCAGCTGCCAAGAAAACACTGGTGTAACAAAAATTAGTAGTTAGGCTAGTAACTATAAACAGCTAGTTTATAAATTGTAAACACCAGATCATTATAGCCAAATACATATATATATAAAACCTAATAAATACTACTGTCTATAGTACCGATTACCAACTCTATTCAATACCAGAGTGCTGAATATTCAATGGTTAAGTCAGCTGCCAAGAAAACACTGGTGTAACAAAAATTAGTAGTTAGGCTAGTAACTATAAACAGCTAGTTTATAAATTGTAAACACCAGATCATTATAGCCAAATACATGCATGTGCGAATGTTCTGTGCTGTCAGATCGCTGCTTTCATAACTATAATTTAAATACTTTTATTAAACATTTGACTAGGAATATAATTTAAGGTAACACTTTATTTTAAAGTGTCTTTGCTATATGTGCATATTAGAGTAATACAAGTAAATTATGCATAAAGCAACAGACCCTACAAGTACATTTAATCAATTAATATGACTCGGTACTTATTTGTGTAACTGCACTGTAATAAGGACAGCTTAAAATAAAGTGGGACCCAAGTTAAATATAATTCAGTCAATTTTATAATATGATTTAGTCGAATTTAGTAGCTTTGCGTATATAGTTTATACTTAAAGAACTTTTTACTTTAACAGTTCACCTAATATGTATCTTTGTTCAGTAGTTTTATTTCTATTGTAAACTGATTTTTTTTTTACTTCAATAATACTTACTAATTTGTTAATTTTTTTGTATTGTTTTTATTTTCTCAACTGCTTTTCAGTGTCTTAGTTCTATTTTATTATTAATTGTTTATGTAATTATTAATTATTTGAAGAACTTCAAGCAGTGTTTACTTAAATGAGAAATATTTAAATGCTCCATGCTAGTCTAATTTAATTTGTTAATATCATAATAAGCAATTTTTAAAATTAAGGAATGTTTATTATTTTTGCTGTAATATACAGTTTCACTGTAAACTCTTTTATTTACTGGTATTGTTATTGATTATGGTAACATGATATAGTCGACTTATTAGATGCTATTATTGGTGTAGGGTTCACTTTGAACCAATTTTCACTCAGAAATTGCAAGTACATTTCACATAATTACAGACAATTGTCAAGTTGGTTTATTAGTTGGTGTTTTAATGCCACTCCAGCTTCTTTGGCTATTTTCATCGCGAGTAACAAGTTGAAATAATATAAAAGAGTGATTTAAACTCTAAATAAATAAATAACTATATCAGGGTTTTAAAGTTTGCTTTAGGTAAAAACTCTAGGATGGTTTTAGTGTTGACTCTGTAAAAAAAAATTCTTTGAGAGTGTTTGTGGAGTCAGAAATGTCAAGTAACCGATTAAATTAAACTTTGCAGTGTAAAGACTGAAATAGCATTTTCTTGCAAAATATCAATACTCCGTTTTATTTACAACTTCGAAAAATCTTTTTTTTTTCAGTGGTCTAACAACAGGGTGGACGCCATATTCAATTTCATATTCGCTTTTCATTCTCGTCAGAAACAAAAAATGTTCTGTCAATATGGGGTGCTGTGTGTACATTAATGAGGAAAAAAAAATTAACTTAAATGATTTTAGCAAATGGCTGCAATATAACACAAAGTGAAAAATGTAAGGGGGTCTGAATACTTTCCGTACCCACTGTATGTGTGTTTTCCTGTCTAGATGGGTCTAAACATGCAGTATGTGTGTCTGGGTGTGCCCACCCACTTTCCAATAACACAAAGCCTTAAAGGTGAAGTCAATGTTAATGTCAATGTTAAAACAGCAGTTCAATATGCAGATACTTTAAGTCATTGACTGTGTGTAAACACTGTTTGATGGGGTGGTTTGACATGTCAACTTCTGGCTCAACCAATGGCGTGAGTTTGGGCTGGAACTACCTGTTTGATCTAACAATGGCAGAAGCTATTTTGAAACAGTCATTAGCAGTGTTTGCTAAGCAAACATAAAACTCCCTGACCTAAATATTAAACTTTGGTGTGCAACTGTTTATGTTATGGACATGAACGATTTCTCAAATTATGCAGCTTTGTGAGGAGCACTCTGATTTATAGTTTTTGCCTGGCTGATGATAAAAAGGCATACAAATCCCATAGACTTACAATGAAGGATTGACCTGAGCCTTATCTAGAGATCAGAATAATATCATAGAGACTTGGAGATGGGCTCTTTTGACTTTGGCTAGTAAGTGGCCACAAAGCAACTGGCCAGAATACCCACATATAGCAACATCCTGGTAACCCCACTTACAGTTTCTTTAGATCATTTATGTATTTTGCAACTTTCTTTGGTGCCATAAGAACCACATAAATGACACACAGCTGCAAGCCTGTGCAAACATGTCCTCTCACCAAGACCTTTTTATTTATAGCTAGCTGAATAAACTTAATGTACAAGAAGTACGCCTTGTTATAATGAACATAGTTAATTTCAAGACATGCAGGTATCTACTGAAGTTAAAAAGCAAACAAAACAAAACAAAAAACTTTTTTTAAACAGTTGTTATAAAATGCTAAGAAAAATTGCTATATATATATATATATACTACCATTCAAAAGTTTGGTGTCATTAAATTTTTTTTGCTATTATAATTTTTTTATTTAAGAAATTAATATTTTTACTCCGCAAGAATGCATTAAATTGATCAAAAGTGAAGACTTTTCAAATATATGCTCTTCTTTTGAACTTTCTATTCATAAAAGAATCCTATTTAATCCTATATATATTTTTTCAGCATTGATAATAATAAGAAATGTTTCTTGAGCATCAAAGTCAGCACATTCGAATGATTTCTGAAGGATCATGTGACATTGAAGACTGGAGTAATGATTCTGAAAATTCAGCTTTGCATCACAGGAATAAATTACA
Organism: Sinocyclocheilus grahami; assembly: GCF_001515645.1. Taxonomy (NCBI): domain Eukaryota; kingdom Metazoa; phylum Chordata; class Actinopteri; order Cypriniformes; family Cyprinidae; genus Sinocyclocheilus; species Sinocyclocheilus grahami. Next base: position 381,194 of record NW_015506123.1, on the reverse strand, counting down.
TTTTTAAATATATTCAAACAGAAAACAGTTCTTTTAAATCATAATAATATTTCACAATATTACTGTCACAGCCTTGGTGAGTAAGCGACTTCTTATGAAATGAATTCTTAGAAAATCTTACTAAACCGGTATGGACAAAAATATATTTTTTAGCAAAAATTATACAAAACAATTTCATGGCCAGTAAGAAATATTTATGGCCAGAATATTTCACAATTCACTCGCCACTGATAGTCTTTTCTTTTTGGACGCTGGATGCAACAGAAAACACCCCTGATGCTACAACTATCATCCTGCCATATGCTATATGATCCAGCCTAATATTCGCTCCAGTCAGCCTCTCCACTCTGCTCTCCTGGAAAATGCACCGTCAGTAAATTCACTCCTCCTTTGCTGTAGTCATACTATTCAAATATCTCTTTTCTGCTGAGCTAAAGCTCTTCCGCTCATCTGGCCCGGGCTGGCCGAGTTTTATTACTCAGCCAGTGATTTTTAATGAAATGTAGAGGCTTTTAATGCATTGTTTGGCCAGAGCTCCACATCTGGGAACTTATGTGGATTTCCTCTCTGACAACTCGAGAAGAAGGATAGAGAGAGAGAGAGAGAGAGAGAGAGAAGGATTAAGAGGTCTAGTGAAATTTTCAGTAGAGCTGCTAAATGACGCATTCACGCACACGCAGTCCCATGCAGCTTGGCACACGCCCCATACCTGCCAGAAGTCCTGCAGAGAGGGAGGGGTGCACAGAAAGGGGGGAGGGGGTCCATAGGGATGGATGGAGAAGTAAAACGATGGCAGAGGAGAGAATGACGGGGTTTATTGGTTAGATGGACACAGAAAGAGCCGAAAGAGCATAAATTAATAACTGTCACCATAAACGCAACAAAACAATTTTATCCTAAAAAAAAAACAAAAAAACAAAACAATGCAGGACATCTCGATGCCTGGAGGAATAATGAATTCATGTGTTAAAAGAGACTGAACACAGATATACAGTTACATGTTCATACAGATAAATAAATATGATCAGTGTTGGGGAGTAATTAGCTGTAAGTAGTGATGCTACTAGGGTTAGGATACCATTTAATGCAAAAGACTGAAAAAGCTTTTCTTGAACTCATAAGTTATGGCCTTGAATTGGTCTAACGGCTCATTAACTGACTGAACCAGATGGAGTGAATCTTGGAAATGAACCACAAGTCATTCATTACATCAACTCTAAACTCTAAACGATCTGTTATTGTGATTCTGAAGCAGGATCATGAAATGTATTAAGATTTTCACTCCCATATGCTAATAATAGTGTTACAATAGTTAACAAGCTAATTTTGGTAACACTTTAGAATAGGGAACACTTATTCACTATTAACTATGACTTTTCTCTCAATAAATTCCTAATTTGCTGCTTATTAATAGTTAGTAGGTAGTTATTAAGTTTAGGTATTGGGTAGGATTCCGTAATGTGATCCGAACCGTGAGATTTGTGATCCGTTGAACCACTACTATTGACAACAAACAGACCTTTTTAGCCTACAACATTTCGCCAACGTGAGCGCACATTTTACAAACTGCTAATAGTTTGCCCAAAAGCCTCTGAGCAACATTTCACCTTTTCATAGCTAAATAAATGTTTTTAAATACTGTTTATCACATTTTCAGTGATATTAGTTTTATTTTTATTTTGTGTAAAATTGTGTACTTAAATTATAATGCTGTCTCTAAATGTTAAACGACATTTTAATATGATGAATTAATGTCTAGATGTCTAGATAGATATCCACTAGACACTGTGGATAGACTACTTAAATGAGTGGTTTTAGTTTGACAAAGTAGTTTCAAAGTAGCTTCCCCAACACTGACGTCATATTGTCGGAAAACATAGTTTACAAAGCACCTGTGCGCATTAAAGTGGGCTGAAGGGAACACACTCTCTCTCTCACACACACACACACACACACACACACACACACACACACACACACACACACACACACACACACACACAAAACTTGTTTCAGCTGTGAAAGTCACACTTGCAAAGCACCAGCTGCGATGACCTGCAAAATACTGTTGATAGATAATGAACAAGAAGGTTAAATGTGCTGGTGTGTTCACACTCTCGCAGAAAGCAAAACCACAACACAAGAGTGTTTGTTAGCATAGTGCACCCATGCGCTAACTTGATAAAAATACAGTTCCTGGAATTTCATTACTCCATCCAGGATTTAGTGGCCATGGCGACACGAGGAAATGTAGAAGACGACGACAATAGGGAGATGGATCCAGCAGTCCTGCCGGGAGGCCGTATGGAGCAAGCCAGGCATGAGATTTGACAGAAATATGGAAATTAAGAAATAAGACATACTCCACATCCCTAAGGCCAACAATAACCAGGGAAACAAAATGAGAAAGAAAAAAAAAGATTGAGAGAAATGGAAATGGAAAGAAGGCATATATCACACAACATGGAAATGGAATCTTGCCAGTAAATAACAGAAAAACATAGGCTATAAATCTAATGCGTTTTACTTTATGATTTATATAGGAATTTGCAGCAACAAAGAGCAGGTTTTACCATGGTTTCCACCAAGACGCAAAAGTTACTACAATATTTTTTTACTACCGTAAAACAAAACTTAATTGTGATCTCTTTTAGACGATATAAGCTTACTCAATCTTTTTTTGTATGAGGGCAGTAGCTACAGTATTGTATTAATTAAAAATATGGTAACTGGCATTTGGAACGTAGGGTTAAAATTTTAACGTGGAAAACCTCCAAAGGATCAACTAATGACGTGGGCTTAGGGGTGGGACTATCTACAGTATTTGTGTTTGGGAAATCTGTTCAAAACAGATGTTATTTTTGCAATTCCATTTGAATAGCAGAAATTACACATTTAATTTACAAGAAGCAACATAATTTCTTATTTATTTAAATTGGATTTTGGATTGAAATATGACCTGGACATGCACCCCTGAGCAACTGACCAAGAGCTACTTTCTTCACGTTTTCAGCTGCGCAGAAAAACAAAAAGCTGATCATGAAACAATCATGCGTACAGAACAACTCTATGGCCTTGAACATACTGAAACATTTTATATCTTGCATGTACAGTGGATAGAAAAACCTTAGCTGAGACTTCATTGAGAAGCTGATGAGTGATTTATCAGCATCTGACCTGAGACTGATTCACCTACTCATTACTACTAATGTGCAAACAAATATGCCTTAGTTAAATTGTGTGTGCGGACAGCACAAACAGTCATTAAGTGACCCAACCCAGTCCAGAGAGCAGCCTGTTCAAAGGTACACCTGTACTGTGACAGCCGCTCTCTGACTGGGTCATTTGACAAATGTTCCCTATTAATGACAGTGGACACAAGAGACACTTTCCTGTACAAGGAAAATGGGACAAAGTCCTGAGACCATGCATGCTTGTTATACTGGTTGACTAAAGCCATGGTCACACTAGACTTTGAGCACCTGAAATTTTTATGGATGCTGCACCTTCGCAAACTGATGTCAAACTCTGCTCCGTCTTTTTTGAAAACATAATTCAAAATATAATAGATTATAAAAAAATATATATATACATATATATATATATATACACACAGGTGCATCTCAATAAATAAGAATGTCATGGAAAAGAAATTTTTTTTCAGCAATTCAACTCAAGTGAAACTTGTGTATTAAAT
>NW_015506123.1:375301-376176 GCF_001515645.1 Sinocyclocheilus grahami | reverse complement strand
CATTTAACCTGATTAATTATGGATTGATTTGTCTGAGACCAAATATCGATATGCCATGTGTGATGATATCATCGAATTTAAAAACAAAAAAGCATGATCATATGTTAAACAAGTTCTTATTATTCTAAAGCTGGTAAGATTTGCTTTAATCGTTTTACGCAACTTTTTAACATGGCTTTTAAAATTTAACTGAGAATCTAAAATCATACCAAGATATTTTTCTTCTGATACTTGTTCTATAATCTCATCTTTAATTCTAATGTTTAATGATTCTGTTACCGGTAATTTTCTTATTGAAAAGCATATGGACTTTGTCTTTTTAGTATTTAAAGTTAAAAAATGAAGCATCAAGCCAAGCTGACACTTTCTCTAAATTTCTTGTTAACTTTTCTTCAATTTCCAAACAGTTCCTACCAGATACGCAGATAACCATGCCATCAGCATACATTTGAAGACTCGCATCAGGACACACTTCTGGAAGATCATTAATATAAATGCTAAAAAGAATCGGACCCAAAATTGTTCCCTGAGGAATTCCTATATCAATATTATGAGGAACTGACTTAAAATGATCAATGACAACACTTTGTTCACGATTTTTTAAATACGAATCAAACCATAACAGAGATTGTTTTGATATATTATACTTTGTTATTTTTTACATTAAAATATTATGATTTACGGTATCAAATGCCTTTTTCAGATCCAGGAATACTGCACCAACTTTAAATCCTTTATCGAGTGACCGTTTAATATTTTCTAATAATAAGCAAGTAGCAGTTTCATGTCTAAAACCAAATTGTAAAGGGTGTAAAATATTATTAATCTCTAAGTGCTGCAAAAATTGTTCTGCTACAACCTTCTCCAGCACTTTA
>NW_015506123.1:354849-375084 GCF_001515645.1 Sinocyclocheilus grahami | reverse complement strand
TATATATATATATATATATATATATATATCTTTAGAATATGTAGTATTTAATTCATTAATAATTCTGATAATTACAGATTGATCCACTTCCTGAATTTCAAATAATTTAACATCATCCTCTATATTCTCAAATTGATTGGCATCTTCATCCACGAAGTACTGCCTATCAACTTCAACGTTTGAAAAATTTGATGCAAGATCTTTTACTGATTGAATAAAAAAATCATTAAATATATTCATTAACAAGTTCATCTCCAACTTTAAGAATATATTTATCCTGAACTTTACTTTTTGGTTTTATTAAACTGTTAATTTGTTTCCATATTATATTACCATTTCCCTTAGCTTCAGATAATATGTGAATGTAATAATTTGATTTTGAAGTACGAAATTTCTTAATTACTCGATTTCTTAGTCCTTTAAACAACTGCAAGTCTATTTCATGTCTAGTTTTAAGAAAAGTCTTTAAGGCATAATCTCTTTGCTTCATTAATTGACGTATCATATCATTTATCCAAGGAAGCTGTATTTTTCTATATGATTTCTTCTGACATTTAATACATTTATCTACAATAAGACTGATATGAATCATAAATTCATCACAACATTTATTTACATGATTATGTTGTAAAACTTCATTCCAACTTATTGCCATTAATTTCTTCTCAAATTCAGCCTGGTCTTTACGAGGAATCTCAAATTTTACTAATCCATCATGATTATTATGATTCCTTACTAAATTTTTTTTTTTTTTTTAGTTTTCTAGCAATTAATACCATATTATGATCAGACAAACCACAAACTAAATTATAAGTTTTTGTTATACGTTCATGTTTATTCGTAAATACCAAATCTATCAATGTTTGTGTTTTCTGACTAATACGAGTGGGTCCACTAATCATCTGTCGATAATCATATATATATATATATATATATATATATATATATATATATATGCAATCTACTCCACTTTAACGCAACACTGCAATCCTGCAGCTTTAAAGTTCGCTTTTTTCATTTATTTATTTTTTCAGATAAGAGGTCATGCCTCGATCACGCCAAATTTCTTGACCAAACTAGAAATTTGGAACGCAGCAAAATTCACCCGAGGCCTGTTGCACATAGCCATTTGAGTTTTTTACCCAGGTAAGTTTGTTTAGTTTGAGCAAAGGTGGGTTGGTTTTAAAACTCTGAGTTTACAAAGAATGTTTACCGAGTGTTGTGAGCCCACTGAGGCTGTTCTAAACCAGGTTGAATTTGTTTGGTTTTGTCAACTCTAAACTTGCTCTGAAACTGAAAGAGAAAGAGTTTGTTCAGCTAGCTTCATGAATCATGCGCTCGCTGTCTCCTGCATTTATAGATGTATGAATGGAAGTCAATGGAACAAAACTTGCAGTGTTGCTGGCTCTTAAGCCAGGTTCAGCTCCAACTTCAGATCTTCAGGAAGACTTGATAATTATAGAGGGGGTCTTTGATCAGGGATGGAACTGAACTCTGCAGGAAGGCGGATCTCCAGGAACAAGATTGGGCATCCCTGGACTAAGCTATTTATGCTAGTTAAACATTCCCAACATATGCTGGTGGCTAGTTAAGTTTTTTTTTTTTAAGCATTATGTTTTGATGCCTGTTTGGATTAGTATAAACAGTTTTTGGGAGTAACTAACTAAAAGCAGTGACTACTAACCACATTTTTTTCATAACGTGAGTAGTTCAGTATTTTTCAAAGTAGTACAGCTTTTCCAGTAACGCGCTGCAGCAAAAAAATCTCCATGTTTGCAACAAATATGGCTCTTATTACAAATTAGAAATGATATCATTAAATATATTTTTTATTATACCATGGTCTGTCTGAAAACTCGATTCTGACTGGCTGGCAGATAACCGTTTAATGCACAGGTATGCACCGCTCTATTAATGCGCTGCTTTCATTGACGCACACAAACATCGCTCGCACAGAGAGTACGTGCATAGGCAGCTGGAGTTTCTTTTCTTTACTCTGTTGACTGACAAAGTCCATTTTGGTTCTGCTGTTCATTTCTGGAGTTTGGAGATGTTCTGCACGATAGTCTGACATATTGACCTTTCCCATCACAACAACTATGGTCTTCACTCACAACTCTGAAAACATAAATCATACAGCAGGAGAGAGAGAGAGAGAGAGAGAGAGAGAGAGAGAGAGAGAGATATCAGAGATCACACTGCGCACACACACAAACAGGAGTACAGAAACTTCTTGTCAACGCTGCCCTGTGACTTTTATTAATAAAATAGCTTAGATACTGGATCGCTGCATTATATTACTCATCAACGAGGAGGTAAAATCGCTGTTTAAGTAACTAAACTCACAACTTGCATATATTTTTAAATAAACTATGTAAAATTATAAAATAGCTTCAATGTAATTAGTTACTTTTTTTTTCGCCAGCAGCTTGCAGAGCTCTCTTACCATTCTCTAGATTTAATTTTAAGAGACTATATTTAATTATTTTAAATAATGATTATACTGTAGGTTGAAAAAGTATGGATTCCCCAACACTAGCTAACAACATGTTTTTAAAAAAAAGGTCAGATTTATAATATCGGAAGCATTTGTTCTCTAAAATGAATTATCTGATATTGGTATTGACCAAAATGACTAAATCTGTACCTTTCTGTTACTGGAGGACAAAAAACAGAGAGACCAAGCATTTGAGGTAAGGATAGACATGTAAAAAGATAGACACAGCGGAGGTGTGTTTAAAAATGGTAACCTAGAGAGATCAAGAACAAAGAGAAACTAAATGAACCAGAAAGCAGAGATTGAATGCAGACCAGTCTTATGTAAAGTACAGAAAACACACAACATTATAAATGACAACAAATGTCCCTGATGAGAATGTATGTGTAACTTCATGCAAAATGTTTCAAGCATGCAACAAGTTTTTTAGACTGCACAAGAGTGAACGTCTCAGAGCGTGCTCACGATTGAGCTGTGGATGAGTTTCTGTGAAAAGAGAGTGAAGGATTTTTATGAAGAGTGAATGAGAACAAACGTCTCCATCCTGCGTCATCCTGTCGAGCTGCACAATGGCAAAGTAACTATTCGGTTCCCACTCACTCGCCCACATATGCACACGCACACAGATCGCGCTGCTTACCTTTCCATCATAGCGTTTCACCACAAACTGATCCAGACCAAGGTCTGTAAGAGAGAGAGAGAGAGAGAGAGAGAGAGAGAGAGAGAGACAGTCAAACACAGTGGCTCTGTTGCAAAACATAAACTAAACTAAATCTGGATTTTTTTTTCTGGACCCCCTAATTTTGTCCCAATACATTGTCTTCTCTACAAAAGATACATGTAATAATGCTTTAGAATGTGGTGAAAATGCATGATCATGCTGTTTACTTTTGGAATGGCTTTCTCTGTGGTAACGTGCTTTAAAATGCTTACTAAATGGGCAACTCACTAGATTTTGAAGAAAGCTTTTATCACACATAAACAAGCCTATCTGTAAATGCATCTTGAATCCCAGTAGTCGTTTGCATTTATAGATGTCACTACAGGAGCTGGGTGATTACTGACATGTATGAGTGATTAATATAAGCTATTAAGGCTCATTTCCATCTTCCAGAAGTTCCAAATAAATGTCAGAGTCGTTCAACACCAAATCATTTCTCCATTAATCTTGTGCTGAATGCAGTACAGGGCTGGTCTGAGCTGAACAGGATGGACTCTGCTGATCTAGGGTCAGCTACACGAGCCAAGACTGATCTAGGGTCTATATTATATATATATATATATATATAAACATCAAGTTTCAAATAAAATGAAGAAATAAAAATGACTTTTATGTATCTTTTTAAAGCAATAAAATCACTGGATTATTATCTCAGGTTGCATCCTCTTTACATAAAACATCTGAGTGACAGGTGAGGCCACGACATAGATTACAATTGAGAAGCTGGGCCTAACTCCTGTTCGAAGCCCAGGCAGCCTTTGAGCTGAGCATATCTCTCTAATTCCGCTGCTGAAACGGGATGAATTATGGAACAGCTTTCCTCGCAGCCAGATGAATAATGAATTTTGTGTTCACTTTTTTACTCTCCCTCTTTTTAAAACCACTCTTCTCTCCCTAAAGGAAAGCCAGACTATTTAAACTAACTTAAATGACACCACAAGCCGCTTCAGCAGACCATGGTCTCCTTACATCCCACCCACAAGTGTAAGAAACATACTTTACAGCGAGGGATGACTTTTTCTGAATGACAGAACAGTGTGCTGCTTGTGCAAGTACATCGCACACCAGATAAATGCCAGCTAAGAGATTCTTAAGAAACACGCTTTAATCAGACATTTAGCCTTTCTCGGTGAAGCACAGCTGCTCTGGATGTCAGACCATCTCCGCTATGAATGCTATAAAATTATTTATTTGCCATGTTTACACGGGAGATACATTTGGCCATGAGGATAACAAAAAAAAAGAGAAAACACTTTGTCCGGACCCAACGAGGCACTAAACTCTACTAAAGCTGGCGAAACTGTTCTTTGTAATTACAGTCGCAGGGCATTTGTCTGGGAGGAGAAAGGATGAATGGCCGCCCAAGCGTTACGCACTAATTTGTGGCGTCTTCCACTCCATTTCTGCTATACGCATAACATCCCACATGTTTATACACCCACATACACACTAACACAGAGTCCTGGTGCTTGCTGTCTTCCATTGGGAGAGAATGAGAATTGTAAAGAGAATCTCTACTGCTTCAGCATTACTGTAGAGCATGGCGCTTGCAACACCAAGGTCATGGGTTTGATTCTCAGGGAATGCTTGAAATGAAAAGATGTACAGTACAGATGCAATATAAGTGGCTTTGGATAAAAGCCTCTTCCAATGCATAAAATGTACCGTAATGTAACGTAATTTACTGTTTTAGCATTCCTGTAGAGCAAAGTCATGGGTTCGATTTCAAGGGAATGCATGACGTGAAAAGATGTTCAGCTCAGATGCAATGCAATGTAACAAATAAAAGCCTCTTCCAAATGGATAAATGTTGTATTGAACAAATGTAACAATTTACCGTTTTAGCATTCCTGTTGAGCAAATTCATGAAGGTTCATGAATGTTCATTGCATTATCCAAAAAGATAATCTCTCTTTCTAATAACTGCTTTAGGCTGCATTAATAATTGCATTATCAACGGCTCAAGCCTCCATTACTGGTTATAAAATGACATTTTGGAATTAGCAACAGAGGCTTGAGATGAGATACGTAAAATATTAGTCCTACACGCAAGAGCATTTTACGCACAAAACCCTGACAAATGTCTTGAAATACATCATCTTAGGGCTGCACGATTAATCGAAATTAAATCGCAAAGGCGATAAATCACAATTAGGCAGAAGCTGCGATTGTCATGCATATCTTTCAGTGAAGCATGATTCTGTGCGTTTTGAATATGGATATTTTTCTTACAAAAACGCATCGATTCGCTACAGAAGGCCTTTGTTCACCCCCCGGAGCCGTGTGAGACACTTTTTTTATGGATGGGCGCTTTTTATTTAACTTCTTTTGGACTGAAGCAATGTAACACCCTGCTGACTGCAATGATAGAGCTTGAAAGATCAAAGACAATTTTTTATATAACTCCGACTGGATTCATCTGAAAGAAGAAAGTCATATACACCTAGGAGGCCTCGGGGATGAGTAAAACGCAGCCTAATTTTCATTTTTGGGTGAACTAACCCTTTAAATGTGGTATTTTCACCTGCTTTCAGATGGAGGAGCATTTACTACACAGAGCCGTAGTTCAGTGACAAGCTACGCAAACAGCTTTCATAATCGCAGAACGATTTCTTCGATTTCATAATCGAGCGATTAAATCGTGTGCGATTATGAACGCGACTTTGCGTAGCTTGTCGGTGAACTACGGCTCTGTGTAGTAAATGCTGCTCCATCTGAAAGCAGGTGATGGAGATTTACTTCTAATCACAGAAACGTGCAGCCCTACATCATCTGAAAAATGTCTTGAGGTGTGGTAACTGTAGCATAATCGGAATAACTGACTCTGGTCTGTTGAATTATTAGACAATAAAGTACACCTGTGTGTGCATTACTAGCAAAAAAACTACATATTAATATATACTGTGGGATATAGTGGGCTAAATTACTTATAAAGATTGTGGGTAAAATTTTGATCATATCGCCCACCACAAGGAATGCTTACAGTAAAAAGAAAAGAAATTAGGCGCTGGACAAAAAGAGAGCAGGAGAGAGAGAGATTAAAAGTTGTGGAGGTGTGTCGTGGGCCTCAGAGGACTGCTGAGGTGGGCTGTACGGACACAGAGCTGTCCACTGCAATCATTTAGACTGCAACAAAAGGAGATAACAGACCCCATTAAAAAGGACGTTACAGCCAGTTCTACTGCTTCCAAGTGAACAGTGAATACTTTCATTTAGTGATTGCAGTAAAATTTATCCTTAAAGTGTAAAATTAAGTGGGTATTTTTTAACATTCACTTTGCTTTAATAGTGGCCATTTTTCTTTGCATGGTCTTACTGACAGCCCTGTTATTAAAGCGCATCTGAATATACTGTACTGCAGAAGAGCACAAGCTGTATATGTTGATAACAAATATGTGTCAAATATATGGAATGGAGAATAAGATTTGAGAGCTGCAGAGATGATAATTTTCTGTGAGTGACAAGTAAAGTCGACTGCATTAATATATAGCGCTTCATATAATATTGATTGTTTCAAAGCAGCTTCAAAGTAATAAACAAAAATAATTCAAATAGGAGATAAATGAGGTGTAACCAATTTAAAAAATATTTTAAATTTTATTAAAAAAAAATTTTTTTTAAAGGTTAGTCACACTTTAGTTTGGGGACCAATTCTCAGTTAACTAACTACTAACTATGACTATGGGAGGGATTAAGGGTTCGAGAATATGGTCATGCAGAATAAGGCATTAATATGAGCTTTATAATACTAATAAACAGCCAATATGCGTGCTAATAAGCAGCTAGTTAATAAAGAGAATTGGTCTCTAAACTTGTTACCAAAAGTTTTTTTTTTCATTATATTTTAACAAAAGTATGTTTGTATACCATGAATAATAAATCAATAAATATAATAGAATTTTTATGTATTTATTGCTAAGATTTTTTTTTCTAGAAATGTAAAAAAAATTAAATATTTTTAAGAAATTATAATAATTGATTATGCCGACTTTACTCAACTTAGTTTTCTTTTCAAAAATTGCACTGGCTTTTTTCATCATGATATCAAGATTTCACCACCCTGTAATTCCACAAATATTGAACTTGCCTCCCAAAAAAAAACATCAATATTAAAACTTTTAATTCAGAAATTAAAAAACATGTTCATACTGTGAATACTGTGTATTCAAGCCAGTATGAATCATATTTAGCTAATAAATTCAGACAAAATGAACAAGTCATTGACCTGAGTAATGGCCATCATTCTGTGCTGTTCCTCATAAACTATAAGACAGCAGATCACTATGAATATACAGTAGTACATGAGTAATTACATGACGTTTGTTTTTTTTTTCGATACCGGTGCCAAATCAATACTTTTAAAATGCCTAAACGGTGCCTGAACCGATACTTATTAAAAAATAAATAAATAAAAATTCCCCCCAAAAATGATGGATTGGTGGGGTTCGTGGGCGGGGCTTCACCTAACAGTATACATGACAACGTTTTTTTGTTTGTTTGTTTGCTTATTTTGTTTTTATAGTAAATAAAAAGAAAACAATTAGAAAGAATAGAAAAAGAATAGGGAATGCTAATGTTAGAGGGTCATTTTTAAATAAAAATAAAAATTCAATAGAACAGAAAAAGAACAGATAATGCTAGTGTTAGAAGGTCATTATTTATAATAAATAAAATTAAAATAAGTGGAAAGAATAGAGAAAGCTAGTGTTAGAGGCTCTTTTTCTTTATAAATAAAACAAGTAGTTAGAATAGAAATAGAATAGAGAGTGCAAATGTTAGAGGGTTAAGTTTTTTAATAAAAAAAAACAAGCAGATAAAATTAGAAGTAGCATTAGAATAGAGAGTGCTAGAGTTAGAGGGTCAAATGAAGATGAAAAGAGATGTGTTTTCAGCCGTTTCTTGAAATTATTAAGGACTCGGCTGCTTGGATTGAGCTGGGCAGGTCATTCCACCAGGAGGGAACAGTTAATGTAGAAGTCCATGAAAGTTTGATCATAGGTAGAATGCAAAATGTTTCAAAATAAAGTTGAAAAAGTGAAAAAGCATAATGGGACCCCTTTAAAGTTTCAGCTGCTTGGATTGAGCTGGGCAGGTCATTCCACCAGGAGGGAACAGTTAATGTAGAAGTCCATGAAAGTTTTATCATAGGTAGAATGCTAAATGTTTCAATACAAGCATTTCAGTCAAATGTAATTCATGCAATATTTCAAACCTTTAACCCACTTGGGAAAAACAACCCATGGCAACAGTTTAAAAGTAGTCCAATTCTGTGGACTTGGCAACCCTGCATCCAACAAGAGCTGCAGCTTTGAGTGATCACAGGTCGAGAATAAGGAGAGATGACTGACAAGACCATGCTGGAGTATTTGCTGCTCAACAGATCCTGAGCTCATTGACAAATATCTGATCTTGTAAAATGTGCTTGCTCCCTATACACAGAGTGTGTGTGATCGTGAAAGTGAAAGTAAACAGCGCAAACGCTCATTCAAAAATATTTAAATGCACCGCATCCTGAGTGAGGGTCCCTGATGCGGCAAAATTATATACAATATTAGAATGTTTAAAGAAGTGGACGCGAAAATCGCGGGAGCGAAACACATGTTGCGGGAGCAGTCAGCAGTCAATGGTCAGAGATTCAGCGGGAGTGGGATTAAGAAAATAGCCGAATAAAAGAGGACGTATGATCACCCTAATTTATAATCTATTGCTAATCAATGTATTATTTTTAAAGTAGCATATGGAACATATTTTTTGCCTCATTCTGTGACAAGAAGCCTCATCAGATCACAAAAGAAAGCATTTGACTGGTGTTGTGGAGTAAAAAGGTTATAATGTTCTCTTTTGTTGGACAACCGGATTAGAAATGTGAATACAAGGGAGGTTTAGCTTTAGGCATTTTAATTTAAGCATGTTTAGCTGAGTTAACGGAAGGCTACCTGCTGCCATCAGAGCAAGTGTAATTACTGCATTCACGTGCTCCTCTGATGCTCTCATTTCCCGAGTTGTGCTTTTAAGTCGGAATGTGAAAACAACATGGACACTCTCGTTACTACAAAGATGTGTTGGATTTGTATTATTTGAGTTTTCCAACTTGAGTTCACGTGCATTTTCTCAGTCAGGAAATTATTTTTCAGGTGCGGTGCCGGTGATGATGCTTCTTACGTCTGTTTCGGAGAAACTGAAGACAAATATTTCAATCGATCGCTCAGGCATGGCACCGAAATCTGCGTTCGGATTCGGTTCTAGTACATACCTGCCATGTTACATAGGTACCGGTGCCATATTGGTACCGGGTTTCGGTACCCAACCCTAATGAAGACTGGTCTGAAAATGCTGAACTGAAAGTGTAGATGCACTCACACATGCAAACACACACATTTGCAGTCATCAGCACTTCTATCAGTTATGCATGGCCAGTGATCAAATCTCTTGCATCAGCTCTGCCTCTGGGTGAGAGTGACGGAGTCTTTCATTCTACCGTGCTAATTATTTTACCAAACAATGTCGCCCTCTCTCTCTCTCACACACACACTTCACTGTGGCATCCCCTCCTTTAAAAGCCTCAGGTATAGACTATAATTGAAAACGTATGTAATGTCCTTATGTTGATTCATGGGCTGTTACAGTGTGAACAGCCCTTCTGTTGACTGCTAAATTTCTTTTCATTTCTGTAAATTCCTCTTCCTTGTGATTCCAATTCAACATTCTGTCTTTTTTTAAAAGATTTATTTTTTTCCGTTTTTTCCCCCCCGTTTATTCTGAATGTGGAGTTAAGACAGGAAGTGAAGTGGGAGAGAGAGAGGGGCAGGATCGGGAAAAGTCTGCGAGCTGGGACTCAAACTCGGGACGCCCGTAGCGCAGCTGCGTTATATGTCGGCGCACTGCACACAAGGCTATTGGCGACGTCATCGACCACATTTTTAATGTTTTATATGGTTATGGCACAGAATACATCATAATACAACAGAATACGTCAAAAAAAAGGCAATGCCGTTGTTTCGGACTTTAAGTTGTGGTCTGTATTCCACTTCACTTTAAACATACACCCATATTTCCCTAGGCTCTTCCTCTCAGGGGAATCCCTGTGTGAGAGAAAGAAGTTTCTGCTGAAAGACCCTGAAACGGTCAAATTTGAGCCAGCTCATAAGTACACTTCAGGCAGCTCCGTCTCCCAAAATGCAACTCTGAATGTGACCTCACAGAGGATCTGTGCTGAACCTGCCCCCACTGGTTGTAAATAATAAATCAGATTCATAGTGGGTTCCTAGTGTTCAAGGGCTTAAGCAGTTCTGTTTCGGCAGTAGTGGCCACTAGAGCATGCTCATGAGACAAATGCAAGTCAGCGAAGTGAAGGGCAAAACAACTGTGGAATATAGCCCTGTTTTGGCTGATGAGCATGACCACGTCAGCTGGTAGATGAGGGTCAAAACTGTGACAATGGTTTAAATTTTGCACTACAACGCCACCTGTCTGCGGGGTAGTTTTCAATTTTCTTCACTGCTGCGTTAGGAACATGGCAGGACAAAAACCTCATGATGTAAAGTAATCCTATATCACAGCTTCAGCCCTAAGATGAATGTTACAGACTTGGATTAGAGCACAGTAAATGATTGAGGAAGTCAGGCTGTGCCACAAGCCAGTGGATATCACTGTATTTATGAGTGTGTCAAGCCTAATGCTATTTACAGATACAGAAGGAAGCTCGGCACGAAGAGACATGACTGATGTGTGATGTTTACATATATGAGCAAGATTCGGAATTCAATTCAACGCCTTTCAAACTCCAGAATTTGAATTTGAAATAATACAGCAAGCAGTTTGTCGAATTTGAATTAAATGAAGTAGAATTAAAACAAAATTTAATTTTTTTACTGCTGTAAAATAACTTCTCTTTCTTCACAAATTTTCAATTTTTTTTTTTACTAATTTGTCACCCATGAACTCATCTTTTGATGCCCGTCTTATTTTTTAACAGTACTGAACCTGAGAAAAAAAAATCTACATATTAGAGAGTAAATAGTCAAATAAATAATTAAAAATAATAAAATGACATAAAAAATTACTTATGTTTTATCGCAACACTTTTGATTCTCTATGGCTTTTCACACGCCATTCTAAACCCAGCGTAAATGGAATCCTGGGTTATCTTGCTTCACGTTTCACATTGCTTATTCTTAAACTGACGTTACACAGTACACTGCTAAACCCCAGTTTAACATTCTTATTTGCATATTTGCAGTGTCAGTGTCACTGACTGGACGAATGCAGCATGAGACGTGCTTACATAATGGCACTAGTATTGTGCATACACATTATATACTGCTGACTGTAAAATCAAGTTCTCCAGAATGGATGTTTCACACTATAAAGGCAAGAATGAAATGGTCTCCAGAGCAGGGTTTCATAACCCCGGGTAAAAAGCGGTGCTAACCCCACTTCTAAATTACATGATTGAAACGTTCCTTGACCCGGGGTTAAAAGCCGTGTTTAGAACGACGATAACCCGGGGTTAAGTGCAGTGTGAAAAGCCCTTCTGTTGACTGCTAAATTTCTTTTAAATTCTGTAAATTCCTCTTCCCGTGATTCCAATTCAACATCCTGTTAGATGTGGCCAATTAGAATATTGAATTCTGAATTTTGGCCAACCCTGGCCAAGAAAGACTGAAACTCACTCTCTGGCTGTTTCTCATTGGGCGTGATGGAGCGCACAAAGTCCTGTGGTGTCATGTACACCTCCGGGTCTCCGTGCTCACTGATGATCTTCAGGGTGGCAAAGTACCGAAATATCTTGTCTGGGGTGGAGTAAGCTCTGATCCGGTTCTCATACTCCATCACCTGTATCACACACACAGAAAAACACACTTACAGTCAATATCAATGCTGGGAAGTAACTACTTTTGTCTTTATACTAAATAAACCGTGGAGTATTTACAGTAACACGCTACTTTATCCAAGTAGCGTTGTAGTGTAAACAAACGCTATTGCCATTTTTGCATTGGTGCGCTGTGTTTACCCTTGTATAGGGTCCATATTAATGAATCATGATAGATATAACCTGCCAAGGCTGGTCATTTACATAACTAAATCTAACCATCTGATCATTAGAATAACCTGTCATTATGGCTGTCATAACAGCAACTATGGCAAAACAGCAGACAGTTTTGTTTTGAGTTATGAATCAAGAGCAGCCTAAAAGTTATTAATAGCCTGAGGCGACATGGCATGTATTAACTAAAAAAAAAATCATCCATTGCAGGTGGCTATGAAACAAATGAAAACTCCTGTGCATGAAAATGTCTAGTTTGTATCGGAAATATTTAGACAATAACTGTCAGTTACATCATGTGATCATGTGAGCCTGACAAACTTGATTGAATGGATTGCAAAGAACGGAGGACTTGCTCCATGTTCAATCATATGAGACAAACAGTATAGTCCATTTCTAAAGCCACTTTTTTTTGTAATGTCTACTAAATGATTTTTTGCCTTAATAATGTAATATTTAAAATGTTCTTCATCCAGGGGCATTTATTCAGCATATCGTGCCATGAAATTATCTAATTGATTGACAGCTATTAATTGAGACAATTTCATTTTTAAATTATAGCCATTACTGCAGTCGGTGTCTCTTATTGTGATGGATGTGTCTGTATTTTTTGGTCAAAGAACATCAAAATAAGCAGTAATAGAGGTCAGTTTCATCATTCTCATCCAGCCTTTGATGATGCTTCCTTTTCCACTATCTGGCTGTCTTTAGCAAATGCCCATTTTGCAAGTGACTCATTATGCAAGCTACTGTAGGCTAATTTTCTGAGCTAATTGAGTGTCAGTTTGCATGCAGCTATTAGACAACAGAAGTGATTGTAGTTACAAGATGAGGTGCTGATAATTTGGAGTTTAGGATATTGCCTGAATGCCTGCAGTAAGTGAGGCTTGTAATGTAAAACTGTACTTGTCAATCAAACCCTGCAATTCCGGAGGTCACTGCGCACCACTGTTCATTTGTTTTTATTTATACTTGTGTCAGATGAACATACTTGGTCACTGCATTGGGCCTCACCACTATTTTAGGATTTTGCACCATAAGTGTTGTGTTTTTAAGATGCTGTCAAGTTAAAAATGGTTCAAGTGCTAAAAAAAACATGTGTAGAGACCTTTGCCTTCTGTTTTATTCAGTTGCTCTCTATTTTGCTCTGAAAACGTTCCAATACTAAAGGTTGAGAGATGTTGATGGATACTTCTGTGTAACAAAAAAGACATTACGAAAAATGTCTCCGTGGGGTATTTTGTCCATATAATAGAAGTCAAAGGGGTTCAATGATGTATTGGGAGTCCATTGACTTTCAATGCATAAACAAAAATAGTCAAAACATTCCTCAAAATATCATCTTTTGTGTTCCACATAAGAAAGAAAGTAAAACAGATGCCCGAGTCTGCCTTTTCGGACATTTTTTCCCCAAATTCTTAATCTGACTGTGTATTTGAAGACCCTACTCATTTGATTTACATATTTTGCATACTATATAGTAGGGAAGTACACACATTCAGATGTGGAGAGTGTTTTATTGAGTTCATTGCTCACATAAACCTGACAGAAAACAAGACACGCACTGATTGTCATGACAACTGGACAGCGATTTCATATACACAGAACCAAAACCTAAAATCTAAACTGTACTTTCTTGTTGCTGCCTTGCAAGTACTGATACTTCCTTCAGGAAATGCAAATGTTGTTTTTCTTTTAAAGTGATAAAGTTCGATGTCAGACACTGTAATATGCTCTGGTCCCCTCCCTGCTTACTGTGGTGACGAGATATATAGCAGACTGTCATCACTCTTTTCCACTGCATGGTACGCCACTGTATGGCTCGGTACGGTTCACTTTTGGGGGATTTTCCACTGGGTACAGTACCTGGTACTTTTTTTAGTACCACCTCGGTTGAGGTTCCAAGTGAACCGTACTGTTACCAAAACGTGACGTGTAAACTCTGCTGATCATGGATTGGCCGGAGATAATCGTCACTACCTGCGTCACTGAACTTACGACACAAACACAACAGAACCTCTAGATTTAAATCAGCACAGCCAGCGAAGGATCAAACGCAACTGTTTTGAACAAGCGCACCTTTTTTTAACAACCAAAAAGTGGCTGTTTCGTTGTCTGTTGAGGAAGTACAGACGTTCCTCTCGTTGATAGCAGAGGAGCGGATCCAGCGAGAGCTTGATGTGGTGACACGGAATGAAATTTTTTTTCAGGAGTCGCAGCAGTAGAGGCGGCACAACTATAACGACTTGTGAATAATCCCGCCCACTCTAAAGCTACACTAAATTGCAGTGGGTACAATACAGTAGGTTTCATAGACTGTTGGGCAAGTTTTTGGGGCAGACCTGACCTGTTGAAAAGAGATGGTCTTCATCCCTCCTGGGGTGGTGCCGCTCTTCTCTCTAGAAATATGGCACATAGTCTTAGAGTTTGTACTTGACTAACTGGGGCCCAGGTCAGGAAGCAGACAGACTGGCTAAACCGACCATCTGCTAGCCGCCTCACGTCACAGAAGTCAGTTAATTCTCAGCACAGAGATTCTTTCACATAGATATCATACTACACAGACTGTGTCTGTTCCCCGAACCAGCAAATACAAAAAAGGTCCAAAACAATGTAAGGGTAGCAATTGAATTGATGTTCAACAAATAAAAAACAGATATAATACAGATGAACAAATGATAAAGCTTGGCTTAATGAATATTAGATCCCTTTCTACAAAAGCACTTTTTATAAATTAAATGATCACAGCTCATAACTTAGATGTGCTCTATTTGACAGAAACCTGGCTAAAATCAGATGATTACATTATTTTAAATGAGCCTTTCTCAGTATTTCTCAGAGCTCTGGTTTCAAGTATAATTCATTTGAAGTAATGGTGATTCAAATAAAATTACCCAGAAAAACAAGTGTTAATGATAAATCCCCTGTGACATTTGTACTGGCTACTGTATACAGGCCACCAGAGCACCATACAGACTTTATCAAAAAAATTGCTGATTTTCTATCTGAGTTAGTGCTGACTGCAGATAAAGTCTTAATTGTTGGCGATTTTAATATCCATGTTGATAATGAAAAATATGCATTGGGATCAGCATTTAGACATTCTGAACTCCATTGGGGTTAGACAACACCTGTCAGGACCTACTCATTGTCGTAATCATACTCTAGAACTAATACTGTCACAAGGAATTGATGTTAATGGCGTTGATATTCTACAGCAGAGTGATGATATCTCAGATCATTATCTAGTCTCATGTATACTCCATATAGCTAAAGCTGCAAATTCAACTCCTTATTACAAATATGGCAGAACCATCACTTCTACCACAAAAGACTGCTTTGTAAATAGGCTAATCTTCCTGACTTGTCTCAATATCTCAGCATATCCAGTAGCTCAGAAAAACTTGATGGTGTAACCGAAACTATTGACTATCTCTTTTCTAGCACTTTAGATACAGTTGCTCCTTTACACTTAAAGAAGATTAAGGAAAATAGTCCCACACCATGGTATAACGAGCACACTCATGCCTTAAAGAGAGCAGCCCGGAAAATGGAGCACAGCTGGAAGAAAACAAAAGTAGAGGTATTTTGTATTGCATGGCGGGAAAGTACTTCTACTTATAGAAAAGCTCTAAAAACAGCTAGATCTACTTACTTTTCGTCTCTTAGAAGAGAACAAACAGAACCCCAGGCATTTATTCAATAAAGTGGCTAAATTAAAGAAAAATAAAGCATCAACAAATGCAGACCTTTCCCAACAGCACAGCAGTAATGACTTTATGAACTTCTTTACTTCCAAGATCGATACTATTAGAGATAAAATTATGCAGCCATCAGCCACAGTATCACATCAGATTCCACAACAATTCCACTCGTTCTCTGCTATAGGACAGGAAGAATTCTATAAACTTGTCAAATCATCAAAACCTACAACATGTATGTTAGACCCTATTCCATCTAAGCTACTAAAAGAGGTGCTTCCAGAAGTCATAGATCCTCTTCTGAATATTAATTCATCAATGTCTTTAGGATATGTCCCTAAAACCTTCAAATTGGCTGTTATTAAGCCTCTCATTAAAAAAAACACAACTTGATCCTAGAAAATTAATTAATTACGGATCAATCTCAAATCTTTTTTTTTTAGATTTAAAGATTTTATTTTCGGTCAAAAATAGTAGAAAAAGCAGTATCCTCTCAGCTATGTTCCTTCTTCGAGAGAAATGGTATCTCTGAAGATTTCCGGTCAGGATTTAGACTGTATCATAGTACCGAGACTGCTCTCATCAGAGTTACAAATGACCTGCTCTTATCATCCGATCTTGGTTGTATTTCTCTATTAGTACTACTGGATCTTAGTGCTGCGTTTGACACCATCAACCACAACATTCTTTTGAGTAGACTACAAAATTATCAAGACTACACTAACATTAGTGTAATTGCATTGTCATGGTTTAAATCTGACTTATCTGACCGTCATCAATTCCTAGCAGTAAAATACAAGATATCATATCGATCACAAGTACAGTATGGAGTGCCACAAGACTCAGTACTAGGACCGTTGCTTTTCACACTTTACATGTTACCCTTGAGAGATATTATCAAGAAACATGGTGTTAGTTTTCACTGTTATGCTGATGATACTCAGCTCTATATTTCTTCGCGGCCCAATGAAACCTACAAATTTACAAAACTAATGGAATGCATAGTTGATATAAAAAAAAAACTGGATGACTAGAAATTTCCTACTGCTAAATTCTGAAAAACAGAGGTTTTAATTACTGGACCAAAAACCTCTGCATGTAATAATAACCTAAAACACTGTCTAACACTTGATGGCTGCTCTGTTAATTCCTTTTCATCAGTTAGGAACCTAAGTGTGCTATTTGATAGCAATCTTTCCTTTGAAAACCATGTTTCTAGCATTTGCAAAACTGCATTTTTCCATCTTAAAAATATATCTAAATAATATACCAAAATTATGCCCTATGTTCTCAATGTCAAATGCAGAAACGTTAATTCATGCGTTCATGACCTCAAGGTTAGATTATTGTAATGCTTTATTGGGTGGTTGCTCTGCGCGCTTAATAAACAAACTCCAGCTGGTTCAAAATGCAGCAGCTAGAGTTCTTACTAGAACCAGGAAGTACGACCATATTAGCCCGGTTCTGTCAACTCTGCACTGGCTCTTATAAAGCCCTGAATGGTTTAGTTCCTCAGTACTTGAGCGAGCTCATATCACATTATAGTTCTTCACGTCTGCTGCAATCTCAAAACTCTGTCCATTTGATAATACCTAGAATGTCAAAATCAACTGCAGGCGGCAGATCCTTTTCCTATTTAGTGCCCAAACTCTGGAACAATCTACCTAGCATTATTCGGGAGGCAGAGACACTCTGTCAGTTTAAATCTAGATTAAAAACCCATCTCTTTAACTTGGCATACACATAATATACTATTGCATTTCTATAATTAAAATCCGTTAAAGGATTATTAGGCTGCATTAATTAGGTCAACCGGAACCGGGAACACTTCCCATAACACCCGATGTACTCGTTACATCGTAAGAAAAATGGCATCTATGCTAATATTAGTCTGTTTCTCTCTTATTCCGAGGTCACCGTAGTCATACAGATCCAGTCAGTATCCAGTCTAGATGGCAGATCAGTACCTAGAGACGACCTCTACAGCCCTGAATGTCAGCGGAGATCATGTCAACTAGATAACTAGATGCACCCCAGAGACAGATCCCCTGCGAAGACCTTATCACCTCGACGACCATCGGTACAAGACCACCGGAACCAGACAAGATCTCTGCACCCGTGTTGCAGCCTGGAATTAAACTACGCCATGGTGTTTTCATCAGGCCAGAGGACAACTGGCCCCCGACTGAGCCTGGTTTCTCCCAAGGTTTTTTTCTCCATTTCTGTCACCGATGGAGTTTTGGTTCCTTGCCACTGTAGCCTTTGGCTTGCTTAGTTGGTTACACTTGACTGATTGCACAGACACTATTGGAAGAGAGCTGAACTGGATGATGACATCACTGAATCATCAATGAAAAATGCTGAAAAAATGACTGTTATTGTCTTCTTGCACTATTGACAAACTATTTTCCTGTTTGACACTGTAAAGCTGCTTTGACACAACCAGTATTGTATAAAGTGCTATACAAATAAAGGTGACTTGACATGATACATAATTTTGAAATATTAAAGGCCGCGATTACATGAGTTCGCATTTACAGAGAGTTCAATTTCATATCATACAATAAACACTCTTCCAGCACATTACTTTGACACTTGCTGTGTCAAAGTAAAAGCTGCAAACTGATCCAGGCATTGAAACAGGCAGCTCAAATAACTTTCAAATAATAATAGGAGAATATGATGCATGCTGTCTGTCTGTTTAATGAGAGCAAATTAAACAACATTCACAGCAGGCATTCTTTACATCACTAACTGCCATCTGAATGACTCATTCATACAGCAAGAGGATGTGTGTGTGTGGTCATGTGTCACGGCTCCTGCTCTGTTTCGGATGGAAACACAATGTGTCATAGGAACAGACAGGTTGGCATCTAACTGGCACCCACAGTGGGCTGGTCGTGATGCCAGATGACATTGGCACACCAATGAGGGTTACAGAGAAAAACGCACAAGCACCAAAGCAGGGACATACCCTAGTAGCAAACATCACACAAACACACAAGAGGCAATTTCCTTGATCTTTTGAGAGTTCACTGTACTATAAAAACATTGGCTGTTTCAAAACCTATGAGATGCGTTGTTAAGCAAATGGAATCTTGGAATATAAAAATAACGTGGACAAACCATTCACTCGTTCAATGTGAATGCCGTATACTGGAATATGAGCATTTATTCCATCACCCGCGTGCTGATAGCGTGCGTGCACAAGTATGACCTGAACAGCATACGTTGATATCTGTGTTTAAGCTAAACTCATTTAAGCTTTCCCAGTTTTAACATTTAAGAGCCAGAGGATACTAGCTTGCGCGCGCAGTGAGATGATTTGTGCGTGCACACATCCGAAGAGCGCAAACCCGCGCCTCAGAACGCGCGCAAATATTAAGCTCTCTCTGAAGTAGTGTTCAAATGGACAAATTCACACAAAAATGATGTCAAAATGCCTGTCTTGGTAAGTATCCTATAGCCGACATAGCCGGCTGAACGCACTGTATCAGTGCATTCTCTTGAAGTGACAGCACTTTCTTAATATTAATCAAACAGCAACAACAAAGAAATCACTCACTGCTCTTGATTGAATAGCTTTTGTAACTTTAATAAAGATTCATCTTTAATTTATGCAGTCAAATATGCAATGCTGTTTTACATTTCATTACTTTATTCAATTTCTGTACCTAAAAACTAATGTTAGACCTACCTAAAAAAAAAAACTGAAAATCATTGTTTATTTTATTTGCATCTTTACTCTATTGTATTTATTTGTGCTGTTGCTTGTAGTTAGATAGACTATTCTTATTTACTTAATTTTTATTTGACAGTATAGTTTTTGCCTAAACATAGCACATACCGAACCATACCGAAACCGTGACTCTAAAACCGTGATACAAACCGAACCGTGAGTAAGTTGAACCGTTCCACCCAGTGACGGCGCTACACCGGGGCTAGGGTGGGCTATAGCCCCGTCAGAATTTTGAATAGCCCCAATTTAGCCCCCCGAGCAGATGAGATGGACCGTTTTTTGATAAAGAAAACAAGAGTGCAGGTAGGAAACCATGTCTCTGAGGGAGCCAAAGAAGGAGAAAATAAAGAGGAGTCAGAGAAAGTTTTGAGAGAGAAACTCCCGAGTCAAGACTTGAGGGAGAGGAGCAGTTTGTTGCTGCTGCTAGCTGCTCCACAGGTGCGGCCGCAACTAGCACTAGCATAGTAGTTATCGCTCCGACTGATTTGAGCCAGTTCTGATTATGCATACAAATGTATTGTGTTGTTAATG
>NW_015506123.1:349505-353764 GCF_001515645.1 Sinocyclocheilus grahami | reverse complement strand
ATCTTGGTTGTCTTATGTTTTTAGTTCGACTTGATCTTAGTGCTGAGTTTGACACCATTAACTACAACATTCTTTTGAGTAGACTACAAAATTATCAAGACTACACTAACATTAGTGTAATTGCATTGTCATGGTTTAAATCTGACTTATCTGACCGTCATCAATTCCTAGCAGTAAAATACAAGATATCATATCGATCACAAGTACAGTATGGAGTGCCACAAGACTCAGTACTAGGACCGTTGCTTTTCACACTTTACATGTTACCCTTGAGAGATATTATCAAGAAACATGGTGTTAGTTTTCACTGTTATGCTGATGATACTCAGCTCTATATTTCTTCGCGGCCCAATGAAACCTACAAATTTACAAAACTAATGGAATGCATAGTTGATATAAAAAAAAAACTGGATGACTAGAAATTTCCTACTGCTAAATTCTGAAAAACAGAGGTTTTAATTACTGGACCAAAAACCTCTGCATGTAATAATAACCTAAAACACTGTCTAACACTTGATGGCTGCTCTGTTAATTCCTTTTCATCAGTTAGGAACCTAAGTGTGCTATTTGATAGCAATCTTTCCTTTGAAAACCATGTTTCTAGCATTTGCAAAACTGCATTTTTCCATCTTAAAAATATATCTAAATAATATACCAAAATTATGCCCTATGTTCTCAATGTCAAATGCAGAAACGTTAATTCATGACCTCAAGGTTAGATTATTGTAATGCTTTATTGGGTGGTTGCTCTGCGCGCTTAATAAACAAACTCCAGCTGGTTCAAAATGCAGCAGCTAGAGTTCTTACTAGAACCAGGAAGTACGACCATATTAGCCCGGTTCTGTCAACTCTGCACTGGCTCTTATAAAGCCCTGAATGGTTTAGTTCCTCAGTACTTGAGCGAGCTCATATCACATTATAGTTCTTCACGTCTGCTGCAATCTCAAAACTCTGTCCATTTGATAATACCTAGAATGACTAGAACCAGGAAGTACGACCATATTAGCCCGGTTCTGTCAACTCTGCACTGGCTCTTATAAAGCCCTGAATGGTTTAGTTCCTCAGTACTTGAGCGAGCTCATATCACATTATAGTTCTTCACGTCTGCTGCAATCTCAAAACTCTGTCCATTTGATAATACCTAGAATGTCAAAATCAACTGCAGGCGGCAGATCCTTTTCCTATTTAGTGCCCAAACTCTGGAACAATCTACCTAGCATTATTCGGGAGGCAGAGACACTCTGTCAGTTTAAATCTAGATTAAAAACCCATCTCTTTAACTTGGCATACACATAATATACTATTGCATTTCTATAATTAAAATCCGTTAAAGGATTATT
Source organism: Sinocyclocheilus grahami (assembly GCF_001515645.1). Lineage (NCBI taxonomy): Eukaryota > Metazoa > Chordata > Actinopteri > Cypriniformes > Cyprinidae > Sinocyclocheilus > Sinocyclocheilus grahami. Next base: position 352,424 of record NW_015506123.1, on the reverse strand, counting down.
AGGCTGCATTAATTAGGTCAACCGGAACCGGGAACACTTCCCATAACACCCGATGTACTCGTTACATCGTAAGAAAAATGGCATCTATGCTAATATTAGTCTGTTTCTCTCTTATTCCGAGGTCACCGTAGTCATACAGATCCAGTCAGTATCCAGTCTAGATGGCAGATCAGTACCTAGAGACGACCTCTACAGCCCTGAATGTCAGCGGAGATCATGTCAACTAGATAAAACAAATAATAAAACCAGTGGCACAAGAATGTTTTCAGCTGATGCAAGAATTTTTTTGGCAGTGTAATCACAGTTAAAGTAAAGCTTACTGAGCTGCCAAACAGCTGAAGGTAGCTTAAAGCTGCACTCCTGGAGGCCCAGTAGACAATGACATGTTCCCCTTAGGATCTGTGCTAGATATGGCCTTGCCCAAAAAAAAACTTTTGTGGTACCGTATATTTGCCATTTCTGTGCCATTTTTGCAGTGCAAAGATGACATAAGTGCTTGCATAATATGGGAACTTGAAATATGCATTGAAAGTCTTTATGTATGAATCCTGAATAAAATTACCTGGACAGTGTAATTGGCACCCTTAATATGTGATGGCATGACAATAAAACTGGATCGAGGCACATCAAACTTTCTACACCCATCTCTATCACCTACATTTATTTCTATTGAGTACAGTTTTTTTGTATAGCAAAACAGTATAGACATTATATGAACGCATTCATGACTTATGTGCTGGTTTTCCTATTTGACAAAGCAGATGAAAATGTGAAATATGTGAAATATGAAAATATTTCTGTGTATTTTTCTCATGTTCTCTGGTTAATGTCATTGCTCTCTTTCTGAGCACGTTTCAACTACATTTTCCTATAAAGTACATTTACATATACAAAAATAATACGAACATGTCCTCTTGTGAGACTCTTGCAAAATACCACAGGTATTTTCCTTTTAAAAAACTAAAATCAGTCAGACTAGTCCTCTTAATGCCACAAAAATGCTCTCCACATCCAGCAAGGGCCAAATACCAAAAATTTATTAATTATTAAAAAAAAAACTGATTGAATCAAAAACTCGGATTGAACTATGACAAATCATGCTATGCACTGTAAACAGTATTGTACCTGATGGTGCAGGTGTGGTCCAAGGCAGCATTTTTATTTATTATTGTAAATTGGCAGTACTCCTTTATTGATTCAATACAACTGATTTCCATACAACAAAATAAAAGGTTATTTTGAAAGACCAATAACTTAAATAATTACATTTGCTTAGACAGGAATTAATGGTCAAAATGAGTAAAGTCAAATTTAGGGGGTTCCAGTATGTATTGATGTCCTTGATTTGACAATTTGTTGCACAATTGACAACTTTGATTGTGTAAATCTAGTCGTTTATATACTATGCCTTAGGTACTCAGAAACCCCTAGTTAAGAAAAAATATTAAGTGCTATTTTGTCTAGAGATTTTGAGACAGAGCAATCACAGGTATAATAATCAATAATTTCCCTTACTCTGCAGTTATCCTTTTGCTTAGTTTCACACAATCATTTTCAAATAAGCTTGAATGTTGTCAATACCACTAACTTTTTTGAGAGAATGTCACAGTTGTTGGCTCAATAAATTGATGTGATTTAACTAAAAATGTATTAACATCTTGTTACTGGTGGACAGAATAATTTTTGTCCATTAATGCTCAGCAATGCATTAATAAGTAAATAGATATTAAGGGGACTTTTACATGGTGTTAGCATATAAATGTGTCTTAGCAGTGTGTGGACACAACCACCCTACTATGATAAAAATCCATTCACTCCTTTTTTTAAGCAATGCAGGTGTTTTGTAGTTGGATGTAAAAGTGAACATAAGAGTCTTAATTTTCTCCCGACATCAGAGTCACGGAGGACGCAGTGGATTAGTTTTGTTTTTGATGGTAATGTGTCACCGTATACACAAAAAACGGAAGAGAGGGGAGGGGTGACAGTAGCTCATTATCATTTAAAGAGACAGGCACCGAAACGGGTCGCTGTGATCAGAGCTGTTTTTGACAAGGTAAAAAGGCTGTTGTTTTACATGACCATTGGAAAACAGTCCGACACCGTGGTATAACGAGCACTCTCGCGCCTTAAAAAAGAGCAGCCCGGAGAATGGAGTGCAGCTGGAAGGAAACAAAACTAGAGGTATTTCGTATTGCATGGTGGGAAAGTACTTCTAGAAAACTTGATCCCAGAGAATTAGTTAATTACAGACCGATCTCAAATCTCCCTTTTCTGTCAAAAATAATAGAAAAGGCAGTATCCTCTCAGCTATGTTCCTTTTTAGAGAGAAATGGTATATGTGAGGATTTCCAGTCAGGATTTAGACCGTATCATAGTACTGAGACTGCTCTCATTAGAGTTACAAATGACCTGCTCTTATCATCCGATCGTGGTTGTATTTCACTATTAGTGCTACTGGATCTTAGCGCTGCTTTTGACACTATTGACCACAACATTCTTTTGAGTAGACTACAAAATTATCAAGACTACACTAACATTAGTGTAATTGCATTGTCATGGTTTAAATCTGACTTATCTGACCGTCATCAATTCCTAGCAGTAAAATACAAGATATCATATCGATCACAAGTACAGTATGGAGTGCCACAAGACTCAGTACTAGGACCGTTGCTTTTCACACTTTACATGTTACCCTTGAGAGATATTATCAAGAAACATGGTGTTAGTTTTCACTGTTATGCTGATGATACTCAGCTCTATATTTCTTCGCGGCCCAATGAAACCTACAAATTTACAAAACTGCATAGTTGCATAGTTGATATAAAAAAAAAACTGGATGACTAGAAATTTCCTACTGCTAAATTCTGAAAAAAAGAGGTTTGGACCAAAAAAACCTCTGCATGTAATAACCTAAAACAC
>NW_015506123.1:326351-349324 GCF_001515645.1 Sinocyclocheilus grahami | reverse complement strand
TTCATGACCTCAAGGTTAGATTATTGTAATGCTTTATTGGGTGGTTGCTCTGCGCGCTTAATAAACAAACTCCAGCTGGTTCAAAATGCAGCAGCTAGAGTTCTTACTAGAACCAGGAAGTACGACCATATTAGCCCGGTTCTGTCAACTCTGCACTGGCTCTTATAAAGCCCTGAATGGTTTAGTTCCTCAGTACTTGAGCGAGCTCATATCACATTATAGTTCTTCACGTCTGCTGCAATCTCAAAACTCTGTCCATTTGATAATACCTAGAATGTCAAAATCAACTGCAGGCGGCAGATCCTTTTCCTATTTAGTGCCCAAACTCTGGAACAATCTACCTAGCATTATTCGGGAGGCAGAGACACTCTGTCAGTTTAAATCTAGATTAAAAACCCATCTCTTTAACTTGGCATACACATAATATACTATTGCATTTCTATAATTAAAATCCGTTAAAGGATTATTAGGCTGCATTAATTAGGTCAACCGGAACCGGGAACACTTCCCATAACACCCGATGTACTCGTTACATCGTAAGAAAAATGGCATCTATGCTAATATTAGTCTGTTTCTCTCTTATTCCGAGGTCACCGTAGTCATACAGATCCAGTCAGTATCCAGTCTAGATGGCAGATCAGTACCTAGAGACGACCTCTACAGCCCTGAATGTCAGCGGAGATCATGTCAACTAGATAACTAGATGCACCCCAGAGACAGATCCCCTGCGAAGACCTTATCACCTCGACGACCATCGGTACAAGACCACCGGAACCAGACAAGATCTCTGCACCCGTGTTGCAGCCTGGAATTAAACTACGCCATGGTGTTTTCATCAGGCCAGAGGACAACTGGCCCCCGACTGAGCCTGGTTTCTCCCAAGGTTTTTTTCTCCATTTCTGTCACCGATGAAGTTTTGGTTCCTTGCCACTGTAGCCTTTGGCTTGCTTAGTTGGTTACACTTGACTGATTGCACAGACACTATTGGAAGAGAGCTGAACTGGATGATGACATCACTGAATCATCAATGAAAAATGCTGAAAAAATGACTGTTATTGTCTTCTTGCACTATTGACAAACTATTTTCCTGTTTGACACTGTAAAGCTGCTTTGACACAACCAGTATTGTATAAAGTGCTATACAAATAAAGGTGACTTGACATGATACATAATTTTGAAATATTAAAGGCCGCGATTACATGAGTTCGCATTTACAGAGAGTTCAATTTCATATCATACAATAAACACTCTTCCAGCACATGAGCACTTGCTGTGAAAAAAAACTGAAAATCACTGTTTATTTTATTTGTATCTTTACTCTATTGTATTTATTTGTGCTGTTGCTTGTAGTTCTTATTTACTTATTTACTTAATTTTTATTTGACAGTATAGTTTTTGCCTAAACATAGCACATACCGAACCATACCGAATCTAAAACCGAGCCCCAATTTAGCCCCCCGAGCAGATGAGATGGACCGTTTTTTGATAAAGAAAACAAGAGTGCAGGTAGGAAACCATGTCTCTGAGGGGGCCAAATAAGGAGAAAATAAAGAGGAGTCAGAGAAAGTTTTGAGAGAGAAACTCCCGAGTCAAGACTTGAGGGAGAGGAGCAGTTTGTTGCTGCTGCTAGCTGCTCCACAGGTGCGGCCGCAACTAGCACTAGCATAGTAGTTATCGCTCCGACTGATTTGAGCCAGTTCTGATTATGCATACAAATGTATTGTGTTGTTAATGCTAAACGCATGGGTTCTGTCCAGTTCTGAAGTCTTTCCTTTGTATGTAAAAAGTTTTTGTCGTTGTTTTATGGTCACTTGTATTAAGATTATATCTATTTTGATGAATTTGCATATTCGTTGGGAAAATATAAATTAAAACTACACTTCTGTTGAATATGGTACGTGTGTACCACAGCTGCTTTTATTTTGCATAACACCGCCCAAATGTTCACGCAAAGAAAGAAGGCATAACTTTTATTCCCGCTGTAGTATTGTTGTTGACGATTCCAAAATTACAACCAAAAGCCACACAATGTTGCATGGTATCAGTATTCGGAGTTGTGTTGCGGTAAAATTAACAACAGATAGCGCCAGTAGCTCACCGAGTGCAACCATTTAACGTCATTTAAATAATGGCTCCCCCCATAGTCCAAAATATGTATAAAACGATGTGGATTTTTTAAAAATAACGTAAATCTTTCATGGGTTTTCTACTACATATTTCAGTAAGAGACATAATTTACATTATATTAAGCCATACAAGTCTTAATACCCGGGGTTGCCTTTAATATTACATTATTACTAGGGCTGCCCTCGACTAAATATTTTTCTGGTCAACTAGTAGTCGTTCATTTTAAGCATTTGTTGACTAATCGCACGTTTATTAATAAACCATTGGTTTAATAAACCATACAGACAAGTCAACTTGTTGACTAAACAGATGTGACAAATGGGGCAGGGCCAAGAGCCGTGGGAATGGAGCGAGGCCGGTGGAGTTAATGATAATGCGCGCCACTTGCACCACTCACTGGTCTAGAGTCCCGCGGAGGAGCTCCGGAAGGATAAAAGGAGGAGTGACGACAGTGAAGGCCGAGGGAGGACCAGGCCTGGATTTTATTTTGTGTTTTGGTTCAGTTTGTGAGCGGCAGTCATCCGCAAGGGGCTGTCGTGCTATTTTCAGTTGTGTGTTTATTTTATTATTCAATTATGTTTAAATGTTCGCCGGTTCCCGCCTCCTTCTTCCCGAACTATGAATTGTGTTACAACGGAACTGCAGCTGATAGTGGACATTGGAAATAATAGTCGACTAGTAATTAGTACCACAGAGTCACAATGTTCACACTTTTCAGGGGAATCGCCTATGAATGGATTATTGATTGTTATGTCTGAATATTCAGATAAAAACAGTATAGCCATTGTAATGTTAACATAATATGATACAATTGGAAAAGTTGCTGCATGAATTAATTAAAATTAATAGTACCTTATTATTATCTATGGACTGTTAATGAAGGAACATTCCAAAGTGTATTTAGGACAAAGGAAAAAAAATCAATTACAGAAAATACCAATAAAGCTAAAGATTGAAGTATATCTCAAGCAAACTTTCACACTTCAGAAGACTTTAAATCTATGAATCAGGATTAAACAGAACGATACTCATTCTGAAAGAAATAGTTTTTCTTTTAGGCTGATGATACACGAGGCAACTTTTTGAGCAAAGAAGTTGCCCCGTGTATCATCAGCCTAAAACTAACCCAAACAAGATGGGAGTTTTTTTGAGTGAGATATGTTTTTGTTCATACGGACAGGGATGGCAGAAGGGACAGGGATGAGATAGAATGATTGGCATCCATCAAAAAGCATTTGCTTATTAGTTTCTTCTTATAATATTCCAATTTCAGACTGCTTGAAGAAGATTACTAATCTGACACTTCAAAATGACTCGGCATTTGATGGACGGTGTTTTCGGTTATATTGGTGTTAAGCCGCAACACCGGTTACTTCATTTGTCTACCGCGGCACCGCCCCCCATCGTCGTTTTGATTTTGGAATCAGGATTAAACAGAACGATACTCATTCTGAAAGAAATAGTTTTTCTTTTAGGCTGATGATACACGAGGCAACTTTTTGAGCAAAGAAGTTGCCCCGTGTATCATCAGCCTAAAACTAACCCAAACAAGATGGGAGTTTTTTTGAGTGAGATATGTTTTTGTTCATACGGACAGGGATGGCAGAAGGGACAGGGATGAGATAGAATGATTGGCATCCATCAAAAAGCATTTGCTTATTAGTTTCTTCTTATAATATTCCAATTTCAGACTGCTTGAAGAAGATTACTAATCTGACACTTCAAAATGACTCGGCATTTGATGGACGGTGTTTTCGGTTATATTGGTGTTAAGCCGCAACACCGGTTACTTCATTTGTCTACCGCGGCACCGCCCCCCATCATCGTTTTGATTTTTTTTTATAGTAACAAAAATCATTTAGCCTAGTTCAGTTAGAGGACAGACACTTTTAAAAACTAAACGCTCAATGCAGCGTGCCGAACCGTGAGCGAACGACAGTGCTCCACGGAGCAGGAGTAAGATTTTATTTATTACGTGAGGAGAGTGAGTCGAGCTGACTGACAAGCGTGAGGTGAGAAAGACAAGATGATGGCAGAAGATTGTTTAGAAAGGAAATGTAAAGGCGCTGTTTAGCAATATTTTAGATTTTGAAAAGCCTATTGACTGGAAGTTTTTTTAAACATTCGTTTCTTATTTATTTGGTTCCACAGTGTTTGCTGATTTTCAGTTTTATATACCTATTTAAACTTTGTGTAGCCCAAGTAATTTGTTATTTTATTAGGCATATATGGTGTATTTTTATTCGTTTTGTTAATAAAAGTTCTATGAGTTTGACGTTGTTGTTGCTTGAATTGAATCAACGCAGAATTGCCGCTAATTTGAAAGTGAAGGTAAAATGCGCACTGTGCTTTTTCAAGCTATTTGAAAGCCAAGAAATCCGAGGAAAAGAGGGAAAACTCAAACGAACAATTGCGGCAATTCAAATAAAATGTGCACAGAATAAAATGTGCACAGAACTTTTACAAGCCATTTGAAAGCGAAGAAAAGAGGGAAACTCACAAAAAATTTTTTTAATTATATATATAAATTTATATATACAGTGGGGCAAATAAGTATTTGAGACACTGCCAATTTTTCAAGTTTTCCCACTTACAAAGAATGGAGAGATCTGTAATTTTCATCGTAGGTACACCTCAACTGTGAGAGACAGAATCCAAAAAAAAAATCCAGAAAATCACATTGTATGATTTTTAAATAATTAATTTCCATTTTATTGCATGAAATAAGTATTTGATCACCTACCAACGCTCTCACAGACCTGTCAGTTTGTCTTTAAGAAGCCCTCCTATCCTCCACTCATTACCTGTATTAATTGCACCTGTTTGAACTTGTTACCTGTATAAAAGACACCAGTCCACACACTCAATCAATCAGACTCCAACCTCTCCACTATTGGCAAGACCAAAGAGCTGTCTAAGGACACCAGGGACAAAATTGTAGACCTGCACAAGGCTGGGATGGGCTACAGGAAAATAGGCAAACAGCTTGGTGAGAAGGCAACAATTGTTGGCGCAATTATTAGAAAATGGAAGAAATGCAAGATGACTGTCAATCTCCCTCGGACTGGGGCTCCATGCAAGATCTCGCCTCGTGGAGTATCAATGATCCTGAGAAAGGTGAGGGATCAGCCTAGAACTACACGGGAGGACCTGGTCAATGACCTGAAGAGAGCTGGGACCACAGTCTCAACGGTTACCATTAGTAACACACTACACCGTCATGGATTAAAATCCTGCAGCGTGGGCAAGGTCCCCCTGCTCAAGCCAGCACATGTCCAGGCCCGTCTGAAGTTTGCCAAAGACCATCTGGATGATCCAGAGGAGGCATGGGAGAAGGTCATGTGGTCAGAGGAGACCAAAATAGAAGTTTTTGGTATAAACTCCACTCGACGTGTTTGGAGGAAGAAGAAGAATGAGTATAATCCCAAGAACACCATCCCAACCGTGAAGCATGGGGGTGGAAACATCATGCTTTGGGGGTGCTTTTCTGCAAAGGGGACAGGACGACTGCACCGTATTGAGGGGAGGATGGATGGGGCCATGTATTGCGAGATTTTGGGCAACAACCTCCTTCCCTCAGTAAGAGCATTGAAGATGGGTCGTGGCTGGGTCTTCCAGCATGACAATGACCCCAAACACACAGCCAGGGCAACTAAGGAGCGGCTCCGTAAGAAGCATTTCAAGGTCCTGGAGTCTCCAGACCTGAACCCAATAGAAAATCTATGGAGGGAGCTGAAACTCCATGTTGCCCAGCGACAGCCCCAAAACCTGAAAGATCTGGAGAACACCTGTATGGAGGAGTGGGCCAAAATCCCTGCTGCAGTGTGTGCAAACCTGGTCAAGAACTACAGGAAGCGTCTGACCTCTGTAATTGTAAACAAAGGTTTCTGTACCAAATATTAAGTTCTATTTTTCTATTGTATCAAATACTTATTCATGCAATAAAATGGAAATTAATTATTAAAAAAAATCATACAATGTGATTTTCTGGATTTTTTTTTTATTCGGTCTCTCACAGTTGAGGTGTACCTACGATGAAAATTACAGATCTCTCCATTCTTTGTAAGTGGGAAAACTTGAAAAATCGGCAGTGTATCAAATACTTATTTGCCCCACTGTATATATGAAAAATATAAATATTGAATTGGGGTGGGGTGGTGGGTTTATATGAATGCATCTCTGAGGGGAACTTACCATCTTCAGAAAAGTTTTGATGGCATTTTCTTTTCCACTTACCTCCATATAATGCATATTAAATTAGTGTTTATAAGCGCAGCTGCTTTGTTTACAGTGGTAACCAAGGAAACGCTGTATCACTGCTGTTCCATTAGCGCCACCTGCTGTCAGAGAGTGAATTAACATTTTCATTCAGTCAGTCTGCTGTTTTTGTTTTGTGCATGTCTTATGTAGCACGTGAGGTGAGACCGTATTAGACAGTAATATTCGTTATACTGTCTAATAAATGAAAAAATCCATTTACTGTTTTACCGAACTTGTATCGAACTGTGACCCCAAAATCGAGGTACGTACCGAACTGGAACTTCTGTGTACCGTTACACCCCTAATGCAAACATTTAGATAGAATAGAATATCCATGGCATGTGGTGATGCCCATTTTGGAAAATTTTGGATTAGGTAGTTAATCTATGAACATTGTATTTGCTATTTTTAGTAACTCCCCAAATATGGTTACAATGGTATATGTTATGAGGATATACCGCCGAGTCCTCAGATGTTACACAGAAATTTGTTCTGTTTGTGTTTCATGAATGAGGCCTATTGGTCGAAGACATAGCCTGGAGGGCAGTACTTGTGTAAACAGAGACAGCCGCCTAATGTACCCTGCTACATGATGAATGGCCTCATCCATCAAAGGCAGAGCCCCACCATCCAACAGCGAATCAGCTTCACTCTTAATGTGCTGTTGGTTTGATGTATGCTGTTTATTTTAATACCGTCTTCATATTTTAGTGAATACCTACATTCCCCCCCTTTTTCTCAGCTTATAATGAAATGTGATGATTAGGCTCTAAACAAAAAGGTCTGAACAACTGCCACTGCAACCACAACCGCTCTTGCTATTTTAGGACACAGAGTAGCAAAAACAAATCATCCTGATAAATTGGGTCCTTTTTTAAAGAATGCATACACAAAAACAACCACAAGACATCGCCTAAGTAACCATGTCAACACGTCCTAGAATAGAGCATCTGTTTCAAGGAAATATGTTCTAAACTCAGGTCAATTTCTCTTGCACCAAACAGTTCTGTGAATACATTTTTTGGCTACTGTAAAGAAATGAAACTTCTGTAATCATTTACTCACTTTCGTTTCATCCCAAACCCATAATACTTTCATTCATCTTTATAACACATTTGACATTTTTTATGAACTTAAGAGATTTCTGTCTATCTATTGAAAGTCAATGTCCTTTCTTGCTTCAAAATGTTTATAAAGAATAGATGTAATCCATATGAATCGAGTGGTTTGATCCAAGTCTTCTGAACAGACACAATCACTTCATATGATGCTCCAGGCATGACGAAGCAGATATGGTCCTCTTTTGGAAGGCCAAACAAAGTAGTTTCACTTTCACAACGAAGCACACAGCGCCTTCACGACATGGCAGCGGCGGCAACAATACTACAGCGAGAATAAAAGTTACACCTTCTTTCTTTGCGTGAACATTTGGGCAGCGTTATGCAAATCTTCCCAGATAGTGATGTAGATATGTGGGGGCGTGTTAGAACGAGCCGTTTTAGGTAGGCGTGGCTGACTCTTAACTTTTATAAAAAATATCTCTTTGGATTTGAGACTTTAGTCTTTGCAACTTTACAGATCTTCTTTATGCACCAAGACCTTGTAACACTCCAAAGAGAAAGGAAAATTTAAAATCGCATCATATGACCCCTTTAAAGGATTTGCCACTGATAATTCAAACGCAAGTTTTGAGCAGTTCTCCGATCACAAATGCAGACATGGTTTTATGTTTACGCGGCGCGATGCAACGCAACGCATAAAAAGACAGTATAAGGGGCCGTTCATATATCGCGTCTTTTGCGTGCTCAAGTTCGTTATTTCAAATGTAGACGTGCTGCAGGCATGCTCATAATGGAAGTGACGCGGTCGCGACGCGCACACGGTGCGACATGCTCATTTTTTCCAGGCGCGTCCACGCCGCATCGAGATAAACACATTTCAACTTTTCAGAATGCCGTAAGCGCACCGCGGGTCATGTGACAAGAACCAACCAATCAGCTTCATCCTTTCCCGTAACAACATTGAAAGCTCAGCCAAGATGAAGGAACAGCTGATCATAGCTGTACAGGGATAGCCATTTTTAAATATATTTAGTAGTAGAGCTACTGCAAGCAATTTTTAGTGCTGCAAATCCATTTATCCTTTGCTGAAACTTCCGAGTCTTCATGGAGATCACAGGTAATGGTTGCTTAGCAATGGCAGACGCCTCCGGAGCGCAAGCGCCCGAACGCTTTGGAAAAAAGCAGAAAGCGGCACGCCTAGCGCTTTCCACGTGTTTTTAGGCGCGACATGTGAACGGCCCCTAAGTCATTATAATCCATAGTTATGTCCCCACTGTATGCAACAAATGCCTCATTTGTAATGGGTTTTAATGTTTTTCTCTCGTCGCTCCGGCCTGACAGGGCATCACAATATGGTAAGGGGCGTAACATTTCCGTCACATGCTTGAGGTATTCGGCCAATCACAACGCACTGGATAGCTGGCCAATCAGAGCACACCTCGCTTTTCAGACCGATGAGCTTTGTAAAAATCGATGCGTTTCAGAAAGGCGGGGCTTAGAGGAGAAACAATAATGTACAGTATGTGGAAAATAATGTGTTTTTTGAACCTTAAACCGCATAAACATTTCATTACACCAAATACACAAAATAATGTTCTTTTCAGCAACATCTGAACATATGACCCCTTTAAAAACTTTACGATACCAGCCTTTCCACAGTACCGGTAGTACTGAGTTCATTCAGCTTGAGCTCTGCACTCTTGCAAATAGTTTCGCTATAACCAACAAAGTATAAATACGATGTAAATAAGAGATTCATTGTGCTGTATAGACAGATTTTTTTTATTATAATGGGAGTTTTCACTCAGTCAGTGAGCTTGTGCCGAGGCTGAACTGAACTGATATCAGCTTCATTGATTATAAGGGAGGGTCTTTGCTCACTTTGTGTATAACCCAATCATAATTTGAATAAAAGTTTTATTTTTTAAGCGAAGTACATACTGCAGTTTCAGGAGTGATGACTGTATTAAAATGCAGGACTGAATCTGAAATTGTGATGTTTGACATTGTGATAACCATAGCAATGGACGGGACAAAACCAATCTGATGTGTCAGAATAGATCTGTGCATTAAGTCTTGCAGCGCAAAACGCAAAAAACCGTCCACTTGTTCCGTTACCTGCAATGGGTTTCTTTGCTATTTTATTACTTTCATTTGATCCTTTTAATACAATTGAACAATATTTGAAGGCTACATGCTAATGTTTTAAAATTTATTTATTTAATTATTAATAACATTGCAATAGTTTTTGCTATTAACCGTGGGATGTTACTGGTATTGGTACCGACTACTGAAATGTAGGTATTTTGACCACTACAACACGCATACATGGAGCACATCAAATATGGTAAATGGAAGCTCAGCCATACTTGATTGACATGCAAGAACAAACATCATTGGTTCTCGGCATCATTTTTGGGTGAACTATTTCATTTCATTTTCATTTATTAAGCACTTTTAAATACAATAACTGTTTGGTTGAAATAGTGGTTTAACCAAATGTTAAGTCATTTCAGAGCAAATAAACTAATATCAAAATAGAATGCGGTCAAAAGGCTGAAAACTATGAAGATAAATTGTTTTGCATTCCTACTCACATTGGTTGTGAAATGCATTATTACTCAGAACATCAAAGTATATTAGGAAAAGACCTTTTTTTATGTGCCCCATTTAAAAGGAACAAATCAACTAATGAGCAAAACAACAGTGTCATTAATTTCTCTCATCCTTTCTACTCTTTCCCTTTAATCAGCAAGCCTGTCCCAGGTGCTGCTTTAATATCACATTTTCCCCACAGTTAATGTCAGCTGCAATTCATTAACTCTGCTATTGTCACGCTGCCACATTCCCACTGATGTCATATCATATGAAACCCAATTCAGAAATATGGAGGTCGATTTCATGACTGTGGATTTGCATGTTGATTAGATGTGAGGGGTCCACATTTCGTCTGAACATGGTGAAGTCAGATGAATTCATCAGATAATGGCTGGATGACACTGACCTCATCATGACGCGATTGAGATGATGTGCATGTTGTGCATTGATCACCTTGCGGTCACGGAAGCCGACTCTCGGTTTCTTTTTCTTCCCTTCTGTGCCTGCCTCGTCTTCCTCCTCCCCGCTACTCGTCTCGAGAGCGCCATCTGACTCCGCCTCCTCCGCTATATCCTTCAAAGACTCCTCCTCCATCTGCTCCTCGTGCTTGACTGAAGACCCCGCCTCTGCATATGCTCTGCCAATCAGAAGAGAACATGCAGATCAGTCACACTGAAAAGTATATAGCAATAAAACTGTAAACCGCCTGTCAAAAGTTTTAATTTTTTTTAAAAGAAGTCTCTTATGCTCACCAAGGCTGCTTTTATTTTATGAAAAATACAGTAAAAAAACATAATATTGTGAAATATTATTACAATTTAAAAGAACCGTTTTCTATTTTAAAATATAATTTATTCCTGTGATGCAAAGCTGAATTTTCAGCATCATTACTTCAGTCGTAAGTGTCACATGATCCTTCAGAAATCATTCTGATATGCTTATCTATAATATCTACCAAACGGTGTACATTTTTTGCTGCCATTTTTTGGAGCAGTGGGGGGTTCGGTGCCTTGCTCAAGGGCACCTCAGTCGTGGTATTGAAGGTGGGAGAGTGCACTGTACATTCACTCCCCCCACCTACAATCCCTGCCGGTACGAGACTCGAACTGCAACCTTTGGGTTACGAGTCCGACTCTCTAACCATTAGGCCAAGACTTCCACCAATATCTAGATATGCTGTGTTGGCTTGGTCCAGTTAGTAACCGCATAGCAATGTGCTAAAAAAACCTACTCTGAACTCCTTAGCAACTGCATAGCAACACCCTGACGTGGTAGTGAGTTTTGCTTTAGGCAAACGTCTCTCAAATTTCTTTAAAAAAAAATGTAAGTTTACTCATCATTACACATAAGAACCAACATTGTCAATGTGTATTTATCTCTCGAGGTGTGACTCATACTAAAAGTTAATGAAGAGTGCTAGAAGGTCAATATCTTCAGGACAAAAAGCAGTAATTGAAAAAAAAGCCTGTCATTGTGTTGATGGATGTGTGTTTGATCAATAAAATGAGGTTTGTTCAATAATTCAATAAAATGAGAGAAAATGACTGCACAGACTGAGAACCGAAATGCCACCTCGTCCCAGAACTCCGTCATTCTATAGATCACGTCCCAGATGCTTTTCTCTATATTGCTGACATATCATCTCCTCTATTCATACACACACACACACACTGCACTGGCCTTCGCCCAGACTGCAGATGAATCTCTGCAGATATGGGATTTAAGGACACTTACGTTAAAGGTGAAATGTGTCATTTTTTCATATTACAATACTTTCTCCTATCCCAGTTTAATATTCAGACACAGCTATATGCAAGCCATTCATAGGGTGACTTCCCCAAAAACTCTGCAGGTGAATCTTACTAAACAAAGAATATCTTATGGTGTTATTTCTATGCATGCAACAATATAAAAATGCTGGCCTATACTGATAAAGCGAAAATTATATATATTTTCTTTTTGGTCCAAAAAAAAAAAAAAACTAAAACTTAAGCGCAGTAGAAAAAAGGTATATTTTTAAAGTTAATGAAGGCATCTCAACATAATAATGTACAGTAAGAAAAATAGATATTCATTCATTAATGAATTAATCTGATAAATGGTTGTATTTGTTACACTGTCCTTAATTCACACACACACACAAATGTATATTTTTATGTGTGTGTGTGTAAAAACCTGTTATTTTGCCGTTTCATTATTTCTCTAATTCCATTTAGTGCTGCTACTGCCAGAGGCATTAAGCAATCCGATTTCTAAAAAATGTTTTATGCAACTCTAAATCACAAAAACAAAATAAAGCAACACTGAAGCGCCTCAATAAAAGCTGATGTAACTATACATTATACGTTACAATGCTGTATTTTATTTGTAAGACACTTTATGAATGAGACAGGTGTCTACAGCGATCCGTACCTTGTCCACAGTAGTCCAGCGCTGGCTGAGATGCCCGTCCCCCCCGCCAGGGCAGCCAGCATCACTCTACGCCGCTGATAGGAACGGAAGGCACCGGCATGATGCCGTCTTGACAACTGCACCATCCCGACGGTGGCAGCCGTCAGAGCCCGCAAGCGGTACATACTGCAAGAAGACAGAAAGAAAGAGTGATAACTAAAAAAAAATGTAAGTTTACTCATCATTACACATAAGAACCAACATTGTCAATGTGTATTTATCTCTCGAGGTGTGACTCATACTAAAAGTTAATGAAGAGTGCTAGAAGGTCAATATCTTCAGGACAAAAAGCAGTAATTGAAAAAAAAGCCTGTCATTGTGTTGATGGATGTGTGTTTGATCAATAAAATGAGGTTTGTTCAATAATTCAATAAAATGAGAGAAAATGACTGCACAGACTGAGAACCGAAATGCCACCTCGTCCCAGAACTCCGTCATTCTATAGATCACGTCCCAGATGCTTTTCTCTATATTGCTGACATATCATCTCCTCTATTCATACACACACACACACACTGCACTGGCCTTCGCCCAGACTGCAGATGAATCTCTGCAGATATGGGATTTAAGGACACTTACGTTAAAGGTGAAATGTGTCATTTTTTCATATTACAATACTTTCTCCTATCCCAGTTTAATATTCAGACACAGCTATATGCAAGCCATTCATAGGGTGACTTCCCCAAAAACTCTGCAGGTGAATCTTACTAAACAAAGAATATCTTATGGTGTTATTTCTATGCATGCAACAATATAAAAATGCTGGCCTATACTGATAAAGCGACAATTATATATATTTTTTTTTTGGTCCAAAAAAAAAAAAAAACTAAAACTTAAGCGCAGTAGAAAAAAGGTGTATTTTTAAAGTTAATGAAGGCATCTCAACATAATAATGTACAGTAAGAAAAATAGATATTCATTCATTAATGAATTAATCTGATAAATGGTTGTATTTGTTACACTGCCCTTAATTCACACACACACACAAATGTATATTTTTATGTGTGTGTGTAAAAACCTGTTATTTTGCCATTTCATTATTTCTCTAATTCCATTTAGTGCTGCTACTGCCAGAGACATTAAGCAATCCGATTTCTAAAAAATGTTTTATGCAACTCTAATCACAAAAACAAAATAAAGCAACACTGAAGCGCCTCAATAAAAGCTGATGTAACTATACATTATACGTTACAATGCTGTATTTTATTTGTAAGACACTTTATGAATGAGACAGGTGTCTACAGCTATCCGTACCCACAAAAACAAAATAAAGCAACACTGAAGCGCCTCAATAAAAGCTGATGTAACTATACATTATACGTTACAATGCTGTATTTTATTTGTAAGACACTTTATGAATGAGACAGGTGTCTACAGCGATCCGTACCTTGTCCACAGTAGTCCAGCGCTGGCTGAGATGCCCGTCACCCCCGCCAGGGCAGCCAGCATCACTCTACGCCGCTGATAGGAACGGAAGGCACCGGCATGATGCCGTCTTGACAACTGCACCATCCCGACGGTGGCAGCCGTCAGAGCCCGCAAGCGGTACATACTGCAAGAAGACAGAAAGAAAGAGTGATAACTATGCAAATAATACTTTTAATGAGAATTACATCTGTATGCGAATATCTCCTGGAGTGACACAAGTGACACCATATCAAATATTTAAGCAGGGCAGTGAACTAACTTTATAAACTATCAAATAAAATGAAATTCATCCATCCAAAGTCAAACAGGCCCATTCCACCTCTCTTTCATTAGAGATTTGGGCCAGTCTCAAATGGTGTGATATAATTTGATTAGGTCTGAAATTAAAACTGTAAATGTGGGCTCTGGATCTTTCCCCAACACTGCATGGATTAGCCCTATATCTCCCATGGCCCTGAGACTGCACTCCCGAAAAACTAATTATCCAGCAGCACACGAACAAGACGCATTTTTAACAATAGACCTAAGAGAGTTATGAAATGAAATGGGACTTTGTGGCTTTAAGTCCACGTCTTTTAGTTTTGAGGTCATCTGTAAGAGAGCGTACTCCTAAAAGTGACAAAATAAACTTTTAGGAGATGTAATATTTAAAAATGTACAATTTTATCATCTGGGGAAATGGCGAAAAAATACTGACGACTCGTTCTGTCTGAAGGGACATATGCAAAAAGTTGTCAATCTGGAATGCAAATGTCCTGATACCACCTGCCACAGACCAGCAAGTAGCAAATCACAGTTCATAGCTGTAACATACAGTAAACTCAAAAAAAGAGAGATGAAAAGAAGAGATGAACCTTATCTCAGCCATTCTTTAATTTTATATTGTGAAATTGAGTTCGTAATGGTCAGATTTGCTGGTACCCTTGGTAAATATGATCAAAAAAGGCTGTGAAAATAAATCTGCATTGTTTATCCATTTAATCTTTCGCAAAAAATAATAATAAAAAAATTGAAGTAAAAAAATTAAGGGGGGGGGGAATTTTTCACATTGTAAAATAAATAATTTTTCTCTAATACACAATAGCCACAATTATTGGTACCCTTAGAAATTCTTACGAGTAAAATATCTCTGAAGTATATTCCTATTTATATTTCAAAAAAATTTAGCACACCAGGGTGACGTCCAGCCATGACTTCCTGTTGCACATGAATATAAAGAAGAGGGAACACAAAGGCCAAAGTCCCTTAATCATCCATCACAAGGAGTAAAACCAAAGAATATAGTTCTGATGTGCAGCAACAGATAATCGAGCTTCACAAATTAGAAAGTGGCTTTAAGAAAAGAGCTAGAGCATTCCCATTTCCACCATCAGGGCAAGAATTAAGAATTTCCAATCAACTAAAGATGTTACAGATCTTCCTGGAAGAGGACGTGTGTCCTAAATAATGCACGCTGAGGAGGAGAGTTTGAATGGCCAAAGACTCTCCAAGGATCACAGCTGGAGAATCGCAGAGATTAGAAACCCTCCCAATCAACACCTACATCACGACATGTTGTTTGGGAGGGTTTCAAGAAAAGAAAATGCTCTCATCCAAAAAACAAACTCCAGCATATTGATTTGCCAGACACTAATGGAAGATAAAACTAATAAATTAGCTTTTTAGCAGCAAACACTCAAGACAGGTTTGGTGCACACAGGAGTAAAAAAGCACCCCATGTGTACAATGAAATATTCTGCTGTATCTTTAATGTTGTTGGTGTTTTTTTCTGCCGGAGGTCCTGGACATCTTGTTTAGATGCATGGAATCATGGATTCTATCAAATAACAACAGATAATACATTACAAACCGACTGTCCTAGAAATCTTACAATGGGCCATGTTTGGATCTTACAACAGGACAATGATCCAAAAACAAACATCAATATCAAAACAAAAATGGGTCACTGAGCACAAAACGAAGCTTCTGCCCTGGCCATTCCAGTTCCCTGACCCGAACCCAATAGAAAATGAGTGAGGTGAACTGACTGAACTGGAAATCTGAAGGGTCTGGAGAGATTCTTTATGAAGGAATGATCTCTTGTCAGATGTTCTCCAAACTCATCAGGCATTATAGGTGAAGACCCAGAGTGGTTATCTTGGCAAAAGAAGGTTGCAAAATGTACTGAATAAATGGGTTCCATTAATTGTGGCCAACGTGTATTAGAGAAAAACATATCATAATGAGAGTATGAGTACAGTAAAAAGTTGACAAAAGTATCCATCCACAAATTTGAACCCAATTTCATGGGAAAACAATTATTTTACAGGTTAGTGAATTTGAATGATTTGATTAGTAGAAAAGCTACAATATTTAGAAAAAAAAGTATCCACATCACATAAGTAAGCTTTTTTAGCTTAAAAAAAAAAAAAGATACAATCAAGAAGCCCTGTTTAGATTTAAATATTAGCAACTAGCAATTATTCATTTTTTTGCTAAAAAATAAACGTTGTCCCTCAACAAAAATACAACGAAAAGGCCATGGAAGGGGTGGCTCTGGAAAGGTAACTATTCATAAAGCACTAGTGAATTGGAATATACTCCACCAAGCAATTACACAATTTTTATCATATAAACTTCACTGCTAAATAACAAATTAGGCGTTATTGTGAATATCAAACTCAAACGCAAATTCAGAGTGCTGCAGTTAAACCCTTTATATTACCAGTTCTGTCATGACAACTCTCTGAGAGTTTAGCATGATAATATACATGGCAATGTTAATGTGTTTGGTTT
Source organism: Sinocyclocheilus grahami (assembly GCF_001515645.1). Lineage (NCBI taxonomy): Eukaryota > Metazoa > Chordata > Actinopteri > Cypriniformes > Cyprinidae > Sinocyclocheilus > Sinocyclocheilus grahami. The sequence goes on along the minus strand of NW_015506123.1, from coordinate 332,624 downwards.
TGGTGGAATAGATCTGCTATGCTTCTGCTGGTGCAGAGCAAGTACCGAGACTTGCTACTGTCAATACATCCACAAACATGCTGCTGTGAGCATGTAGGAAATACTGCTGCTGCTCATGTAACATATATGAAATAACACCCATATATAACATCCATGAAATTACCCCCGCACCAGATCTATACAGGTGGAGCTGGGGAAGGTGGAGGGTTTCTTAAGCGTGCTGCAACTGCTACAGCAAGCACTAGCCAAGTATTTGAATGTTGAGCAGTGAGCTCATTGGCTGCTGACGTGAAAAGAAACCAATCAGCTGCACCATGTGGATAATGATGAGATTCTATCAGATTGAGTTAGAACCTATCGGCCTGCACCATCTAGAGTTTCATGACAGAACTTTGTATTTAGGGCTTTAAACATTCCCAAAATAACACCTACATATTGTAACAAAATACAACCAATTACTCAAGTACTTTACAACCTGTTAACAAAGTTATATCAGTGTTTTAGAACAAGGTATATGCATTTATTTAAGCAGACGCAAGAGTAACAGCAGAGAGCTGCTCTCAACTGACCAGACCATTTTCATTTATTGAATCACATCACACAACACCTACTGAAACCATTAGCTTAATTTGACATCATGCCTTTTAGGTTAGCGATGGTCTTATGAATCTAATGTGATTCAAGCTCTTCTGGAACTCTTCAGGGTTCAAAGTTATGTCTGCAACAATAGGCTAAACAATATGAGGACATTGTTAGTTCTTGTGTGTCTCATGACCAAAGGTCACTGACGTCAAACCTACAATGTATCTAAAGCAGCCAGAGGTGTCCAAACTTGTTCCTGGAGGGCCACTGTCCTGCAGTTGAGCCTAATTAAACATATGTGAACCAGCTAATCTAGGTCTTCAGACTCTAATCTAGGTCTTCAGAAACTAAATTTGATTTGAGGGCTACAGAACTGTTTATACTGTTGGGTATATTCACCCCACAATGCTACTGAATGGCTTTAGAAGACTTAAAGAACACTACACAAGATATATGGACAATTTTAGATACTTTTATGGTGCTTTGTATGTAATTTTGGAGCTTAACAGCATCCATCTCCATTCACTGGGGGGAAAAAAAGAGCAAATATTCATCCAAATTCCATCTTTCAAAACAAAAATTCAAGAAAAGTCACAATCACAAAGTAAATAATGACTCATTTTCAGTTTTGGGAGAACTTCTCGTTACAGAGGGTAACATATTGCAGTCAAACCGTGTACATAAAACAACTTTTGACTGAAGAAACAGGATAGCTCTTGAGACCTGTGATTTTCAATCTTCTTTTATGCCAAATTTGTCAGACTCCCTCACATAAACAAACCAGCATCTGGTAATTTTTTCTTTGAAAAGAGCTACTCATCATGTCATCCGCATCTTTTGACATCAAACTGTAGGCAGACTGGTGAACTCTCCCTGTGTGCTCTGCCTCGTTCGTAGGAAGGCAAAAGCTCCGTAGAGGCTAGAAGAGCCAGCTGTCCGTTCTCCAATATTGACTGTATTTTGATTGAGGTCCTGATTCAGCAGAACATAATGAGAGTGGGAGGGCTACATGCTAATTGGAGTGAGCACTTGTGCGTGACATTGCAGACTGATGCCGCTGGTCTCTGGGGCTGAGGGACAGTGGGACTTGGACTGAAAGCTGAGCAGAATTCTTCAAACGGAGCAGATACTGCATTAGCCCAGTAAACACCCTAGTGGGTTCTATCAGAGTGAGTTCAACTGGTTCAAGCCTTCTCAAACAACATTTTATGTGCGACTTCACATTGGAAGGGTTTTTTTATAGCCATTGAAATGTTATTAATGTAATGTTTGCATAGTTTGTAATTACAATGAGCTTTTCATTAAAATGTTACTTCCAGTGGGGGTCGAAGCTGGTGTACATAACCCATTTGGACAGCAATTAATCAACAGTGTGATTAACAGGGCTCAGCTTTGCATCACAGCATTAAATTATATTTTAAAGTATATTAAAATAGAAAACCATTATTTTAAATTGCAATAATATTTCACAATATTACTGTTTTTTCTGTATTTCTGTTCAAATAAATGCATTGTAGAGGTCCTGAACATAATTTTTTGCGGCAGGCTTCGCTCTGAAGGGTTCAGATTCTGAACTGTCCACAAGCAAACCTCACTGAGGTTTCCACCCCCCAAACACAAAGACCTAGTAAGTTTAATTCTAAGATCAATTAGGGAGTGCACTCCATGAATAGTTAGGAGGCGTGGCTTGATATTTAAAAAGAGTAGCTTCTTACTCTGCGGCGATTTCACCATTATTGTCGTCAGGTCACGTGCACAATGGGAAACAAGAGTCTTCCAAAGTATTCGATCCATGGCCACATTATCGACGTGTTTCCATTGGACACCAATGTCGTCCAGGTTTTCTTGGAATGCCTGTCTCCATGTCTTTATTCATCTTGCCCATTCAGCTGTTGATTCAGCCCATGTCTATCCATCAGAGGCCACTATGCTCACGTGACTGATAAACTGTTGCACTGTCTCAATCAGCTGTCTTCGAACCATCAGTGGAACATTGGTCTGTGTACCTCCCACTCTCATGGATTGATCTTCTCTGTCCGAACTTTCCAGCCTCTGCGTTCAAGCTTTAGCGGATACTCTCATCTCAGCTGGTGGAGATAGCATGTTTCAATTGTAACCAGGAATGCTGTTCTCTGGTAAGGCAACTGGTGAGTATAAAACTTGAAAACTGATGTATATGGACATAACGTTGAATAACTCCATGAGAGGGAGAAATAATGCTTGAGTTATTATCCCCCTAACAAAATGAAGTAACACAGTTGGCTGCTTGAAGCTAACCAAACATTGTCTCCTTAATTTAGGCATTGAGAGACTGAAGATGATGATGTGCTAGCATGATAGCATAATAACACCCGTTAAATGAGTGATTTAAGAATAATTACTACAACCTGTCAGTTTTATCCAACCTGTGGCCCTAGAGAAAAATGGTGTGAAGAATGAATAAAGGTTAGATAGCTGCAGTTGGAATTAAGTCACATGTAGGCAGTGAAATGTCTGTGTCATCAAACGTGCGTCTCAGAGCACCGACTGCCTCCACAGCAACCGGAGCCTTCAACGGCAGCCGAAGCAACTTTATCCATCAGCGACTGGCTCATTAACTCCGAAGGTGTCCTATTCGTCACTCTGTGTGCTGCACCTACTCCCATCAGTGCTTCCAACTTCTGGACTTTGTTGCTAGATTTAGCAACTTCAGACCCCTTTAGCGATTTTTCCAAGTGCCTAGCAACATTCTAGTGACTTCTTGGACAAACCTGAGTGATCATTATCCAAAATCACAGCAATGTCTTATGTATATGGTGATTTTGTCATACAACATCTTGATTATAAATCCGGATTTAAAAAGAACAGGCTGCTGGTTTAACATGTAGTCTTAATGGCCATATTTCAGTCACCATTTCAAACTGTTTAATAACAAACAGAATATATGAATAGTTTTATTGCAATTTGGCTGTATTAAAATACATTGTGTGAGCACCATAGACTGTATAAAAACATAGACGTAGTGTCCGTGACGTCACCCGTAGGTTTCTGAAGAGCGTTTTTGAAGCTCAAAGTGGGTGGATCCGGCCGTCGCCATCTTGGCAGCGCATGCATCACCACGCGTCACTCCCGGATAATCAAAAACGGGCAAAGAGGCGGGAGCTGGTTGCTGAAACCATGCCCACCAAGCTCGATAGTGGTGACAGCAGCGGCAATCCACCTGTCACTCAAGTGGTCACGCCCTTAATTATGCAGAACTTTAAGGCTTAATATAATTTAAACGGATGAGTTATAAAAAAAAAAATCACCCCCCTCACAGTTGTCATGAAGGGAAAAATTAGCTATATAGACCAAAACCACTTTTTGTACCAGGCTGTAAAAAAAATTTCTGCTGTAAAGTTGGGCATTTTAACATGGGGAGTCTATGGGAATGACACCCTTTTGGAGCCAGCCTCTAGCGGCCAGTCGATGAATTTCAGTTTTAGTCACTTCCGTGTTGGTTTCACGAGAGAGACCGGACAGTTTCCGCTTGGTGAGCACAGAGAGTAGCAGAGAAGCAAACAATATAAAGGGCTGACACTAGGCAGAATGCAATGCACGTAATGACGTAATGAATATGCTAAATGCGTATGACGTCATCTAGTAGGGCTGTCAAAAAAAATTCACATTTCGAATATTCGTCGAATTTTAAATAAAAATCCACATTCAAATGCAAAAAAACTTGCATTCGAATTTTAGGTGTGCGTCAGGCAGCCTTATCAGTGGGATGCGATGACAATGTAGGTGTCATTGCATTTTAATGCTTTTCTTAGCCTATCCAGTTGAACCCACTGGATGCGGTGCTGCTATGTTGTTCATTTAAAATATTGCGGAAAAAGATAACAATTGCAGAGAATGTTGTTTATGTCAAAACCAAAACCAAGCCATTCAAACAGAAGCAGAACCATATTTATCGCATTTTCTAGAGGGACATCTATCACCATTGCACTCGCGTCTCGCACAAGAGAGCCGCATGTTTAGAAAGCCATGTAAAATTAATGTCAAGTTCAACTTTTAAAAAAACATGTCTTGAAACTTTATGCCGTTTTTTTCCCATCCCACTGCATCTCATGTTTTTAAATGAAGAAAGTACTCTTTGTGATTGGTTTTCGGTCCTTTGTATTAAACTATACATACATACATACATACATACATGAAGCTGTTTTGTTTCTAATTGTTTAAGCAACTTAATTATATATGGTTTATAAACATTAATTTAAACATTATGCACTTTTTTCAAAGATGTTAGTGTTATTTTATTGCTTTGAAGAAACGTGCATCAGTATTATTTTGCTCGATGCGCCCTCTTGTGGCCTCAGGAGAGAAGCCAAAAGCTTTTTTTTTCCCCTAACTGAAATTATGACTTTTAAATTTGAATATAATTCGAATATTGATAATATTTAAGAACAAAATTTGAATTTAGATTTTCAGCCATTTTGACAGCCCTATCATCTAGCGATATTTAGCAACTTGAACAGGCTTTAGCTACTTTTCCCTGAAAATAGTTGGCTACACTGTTTCCCATTCATGGCAATATGAGTACATTGTCTTTGTATATCTAAGTCTTGATGTCATGCATCGCCTGTCAATGGCATTGTGTCCTGTTACCTTCAGTTATTGGTTCACAGTGAATAAACTATGGAGCGCAATGCGCTTCCTCATCCATGAACATAACTCCACACTCCTTCAAAGTCAAACTGGGAATGATAACAATGATATGTTTCACACCAGATAAGCCTTGCATATTGGCAATAACCAAACGACTGGCAACAAGTATGTTTTCAATAATAAACAGAAGCTTGTTCAACAGCATTGCTAAAAACACCTTAGCCTTAATATCGAGAATGTTATGAATGATAAACATAAAATCCTGGTAAGCAGTAAGTTCCAATAGCAACTAAATAGCTTTTAAGCAACAGCAGTTTCAAGTAAGCTATAGCCAATAATCAGATCAGATCAGACCAACAATTAAAAACAAACTTTTATAAAGAATATCTCTTTGGATTTGAGACTTTAGTCTTTGCAACTTTACAGATCTTCTTTATGCACCAAGAGCTTGTAACACTTCAAAGAGAAAGGAAAAATTGAAATCGCATCATATGACCCCTTTAATCCGTTTGAGACCTGTCATGAGTGAGTGTTTATGATGAACTAGAAGACTGTTAAAATTTTAGAAAAAGTTGTCTGCTCAATTGTGCTCCTTCCTGCAAAAAAAATTATCTCTATGAAGAATTTCAGTCAGGCTACAGGCCCCACCATAGCACAGAAACTGCACTTGTTAAAATTACAAATGACTTGCTTCTTGCGTCAGACCAAGGCTGTATCTCATTGCTAGTTTTACTTGATCTTAGTGCTGCGTTCGACACTATATATCATGACATACTCAAAGATCGATTACAAAACTATAAAGGTATTCAAGGGCAGGCTTTAAGATGGTTTAGATCCTACCTGTCCGATCGCTACCACCTTGTTCATTTAAATGGGGGAGTCATCTCAATTATCACCAGTAAAATATGGAGTGCCACAAGGATCTGTCCTAGGTTCTCTGCTATTTTCGATATACATGTTGCCGCTTGGTAATATTATAAAAAAATACGGGATTAGTTTCCACTGCTATGCCGATGATACTCAACTATATATCTCAACAAGACCAGATGAAACTTCTAAATTATC
>NW_015506123.1:324190-326249 GCF_001515645.1 Sinocyclocheilus grahami | reverse complement strand
TCTACAGTCAAAAATTTGGGTGTTATATTAGATAGCAACTTGTCTTTTGAAAATCATATTTCCCATGTTCCAAAACGGCATTCTTCCATCTTAGAAACATTGCCAAGTTACGAAACATGATACCTGTTTCTGATGCAGAAAAGCTAGTTCATGCATTCATGACCTCTAGACTGGACTATTGTAATGCACTGCTAGCTGGTTGTCCTGCATCTTCAATAAACAAGCTACAGGTAGTCCAAAATGCAGCGCTAGAGTCCTTACCAGGTCAAGAAAATATGATCATATTACCCCAATTTTACAGTCTCTGCACTGGCTACCTATTAAATTCCGTATCAGTTACAAAATATTATTACTTGCCTATAAGGCCCTTAATGGGTTAGCTCCTGCATACCTAACTAGTCTTCTACCACGCTACAATCCATCACGCTCCCTAAGGTCGCAAAACTCTGGACTTTTGGCAGTACCTAGGATAGCAAAGTCCACTAAAGGAGGTAGAGCTTTTTCGCATTTGGCTCCCAAACTCTGGAATAGCCTTCCTGATAACATTCAGGGTTCAGACACACTCTCTCTGTTTAAATCTAGATTAAAGACACATCTCTTTCATCTGACCTCAGATGATGCCAACCCTGAAACAACATACAGAACTACCACATTTTGCTGTAAGTTTGATTGCATCATATAATAATTGCTGTTAATAGTGTTCATCGTTTGTTTTATTACGTCTTAAATAGATTTTTCCGCACTGCTGGTTGTCTGGTCAGAGGAGAACTGGCCCCCCGACTGAGCCTGGTTTCTCCCAAGGTTTTTTCTCCATTCTGTCACCGATGGAGTTTTGGTTCCTTGCCGCTGTCGCCTCTGGCTTGCTTAGTTGGGGACACTTCATTTACAGCGATACCATTGACTTGATTGCAAATGATTGCAAAGATACTATTTAAACTGAACTGAGCTAAGTGATGAACAACTAAGTCCATCCCTTTATGACCTCAGTGCACCCATCTTGTGACAGCTACTTCCATGCAGGATAACGCTGAAACTGGTTTCTTGAACATGACAGTGAGTTCACAATCCAATAGAGCACCTTTTGGGATGTGGTGGAACGGGAGATTCTCATCATGGATGTGCAGCCGACAAATCTGTTGCAACGGTGTGATGATATCATGTCAATATGGACCAAAATCTCTGCGAAATGTTCCCAGCACCTTGAATTGAATTGAGTTGAATTCATGCCATGAAGAATCAAGGCAGTTCTGAAAGCAAAAGCAAGTCCAACCCAGTACTAGCAAGGTATAGCAAATAAAGTGGCCGGTGAGTGTATTTCAATGTTTTTGAACAACTGATCGGTTCAACATCATATAATGCTTGTTAATGACTACTTATTATAGTTATTATAAATTCAAAGTTATTATAAAATGTTGCCATGCTCAGTCAGGGCTATGTTGTTTGGCGCCTGTTTTTTTTTTTTGTTTGTTTTTTTACTTTATGAGGGTTATCAGTAAAAGTGTTTAAATTCGTTTTACCGTATATTGTGCACCTAAAATCATTAACTTCCCTGTTGAAAAAAACAGCATATGCTGGTTAGGTATGTTTTGACGCTGGGATGCTGGTTTAAGATGGTCCTTTGCTGGTTTATGCTGGTCCTTTGCTGGTCATATGCTGGCAAAGGACCAGCATAAACCAGCAAAAGTACCAGCATAAACCAGCAAAAGTACCAGTTTAAACCAGCAAAGGACCAGCTTAAACCAGCAAAAGGACCAGCGTAAACCAGCAAAGGGACCAGCGTAAACCAGCAAAGGGACCAGCGTAAACCAGCAAAGGGACCAGCGTAAACCAGCAAAGGGACCAGCGTAAACCAGCAAAGGGACCAGCGTAAACCAGCAAAGGGACCAGCGTAAACCAGCAAAGGGACCAGCGTAAACCAGCAAAGGGACCAGCGTAAACCAGCAAAGGGACCAGCGTAAACCAGCAAAGGGACCAGCGTAAACCAGCAAAGGGACCAGCGTAAACCAGCAAAAGGACCAGCGTAAACCAGCAAAGGGACCAGCGTAAACCAGCAAAGGGA
>NW_015506123.1:305283-323910 GCF_001515645.1 Sinocyclocheilus grahami | reverse complement strand
GAGCTTGATTAGCTGGTTCAGGTGTGTTTAATTGGGGTTGGAGCTAAACTCTGCAGGATACCGACCCTCCAGGACTGAGTTTGGACAGCCCTGAGCTAAATTATTTCATTTCCCCTTCAATATATCTGGCAACCTCACGGCAGATGGAGATGGCTCAGTATCAAAAGTGGATGCCCAAAGCACACAACACAATAACCGAATACCAGAAATAGGCCACATTTTTGATAGTTTTTCTCCTACATGTTTGAACTTGCTCAGTTCTTCTAATTCCTTATTTTTTTCAGCCCACCTCTTTTTTGCTGCAGCCTGAAATTGAACTGCTGGTTTCGTCTGGTCAGAGGAGAACTGGCCCCCCGACTGAGCCTGGTTTCTCCCAAGGTTTTTTCTCCATTCTGTCACCGATGGAGTTTTGGTTCCTTGCCGCTGTCGCCTCTGGCTTGCTTAGTTGGGGACACTTAATTTCCAGCTATATCATTGACTTGATTGCAAATGATTGCAAAGATACTATTTAAACTGAACTGAGCTGGATGATGACATCACTGAATTCAATGATGAACTGCCTTTAACTGAAAAATGTGTTTACTATTGTCATTTTGCATTATTGACACACTATTTTCCTAATTAATGCTGTTCAGTTGCTTTGACACAATCTGTATTGTTAAAAGTGTTATAAATAAAGGTGACTTGACTATACTGTCTTTTTATGCGAATGCAAATCTTCCCACATAGTGACGTAGACATGTGGGGGCGTGTTAGAACGAGCCGTTTTAGGTAGGTGTGGCTGGTTCTTACCTTTTATAAAGAATATCTCTTTGGATTTGAGACTTTAGTCTTTGCAACTTTGCAGATCTTCTTTATGCACCAAGAGCTTGTAACTCTCCAAAGAGAAAGGAAAAACTGAAATTGCATCATATGACCCCTTTAAGCTTAGTACTGACTTGGTAGTTCATTTGAGTAAATCCATGAAGTCTGAACTCATCTCTACAGGTGATTGTATGACTTTTGACCGATGAAATTGGCTGCAGTCCAGGGTTTGCTCTTACCTGGTTGGGGGAAAACATTCATGCTGTTATAGTCATCTATGCTAGTCTTCTCCTGAAAGTCAACTAAGCAGACATACTACTTTCAAATTTCTCTCCTTGAAAATGAATAAAAAAAAATTGATGCAATTTGATCACGCAAAATCTTGGGCAATAAGAAGCTCCAACAAGAGTCTCATCTAATACTTTATCCCTTTGACTTGCTATATCAAGTAACAAATCTTCATTTTGACTAAACAATATACATTACCATTTGGGGTCAGTAAGTTAGGGTTTTTTTTCTTTTCTTTTTATGAAATAATACTTTTATTCAGAAAGGACTCATTACAATTAAATTAAATGTTACAAAAAAAATAAAAATAAAACTACTTTCTATTCTACGGAGCCCCGCACATGGCATGCAGGAAAAAAAAATAGGCTAAATCGTGCTAATGATTTACTATTTCGTTCCCTCAATTTAATAAATTGTGCGCACAATTTACTAATTCATTCCCTTGATTTGCTAAATCGTGCACACGATTTATAAATCGAGAGAACTAATTGGTAAACGATGTCATGTGCGGTGCTCTGTATTATTCATCAAAACCCGGAAAAAAAAAAAACTACAGTTTCCACAATTTTAAGCAGAACAACTATTTTTAAAACGAAATGTTTCTTCACTGTAAAAAAAAAAAAAGTATATGACCAGTAAGTCAAAATAAGTTGAGCAATTTAATTCTGTCTGTGTTTAGTCACAAATCAGCATATTATTGATTGATTTCTGAAAGAACATGTGACACTGAAGACTTCTGAAAATTCAGCTTTGCCATTATATTTTTAAAATATATTACATTTGAAAATAGTTATAATATTACACAATATAGTTTTACCCCATTTTTGATCAAATAAATGCATAAGGGACATTTCAAAAACATTAAAAAAAAAATCATACCAACCGCAAACTTTGTCAGGGTTTGGGTAGAGGATGGAGCGAGAACTCAGTACTGCAGAGAAAATGGCTTTTATTGACAATAAAAATAAACAAAACATCTCGTGGGGGAAAAACAGACTGGCAAGGCAAGATCCGGACACGACACATCCAGGGAGAGATGACGGTGAACTGACGCAGGACTGCAAACACAAGGAGAATAAATGGAGAGCAAATGAGGAGGGTAACGAGGGAGCACATGTGGGGCAAATTAACTAATCAGGTAGCAAGATAGGAGGGGTCAAGACAATTGACATGAGCACACCGAATCAAAGACAAAAAGCCATGTGCTCACACAAAACAAAACACAACCACAAGCCATGTGCTAGAACAAAAAAAAAAGACACGAACATAATCAGGTAGCAAGATAGGAGGGGTCAAGACAATTGACATGAGCACACCGAATCAAAGACAAAAAGCCATGTGCTCACACAAAACAAAACACAACCACAAGCCATGTGCTAGAACAAAAAAAGACACGAACACGCAGCTAATGAGAAAACTCATAAGCCGCGTGTTCACACAAGACAACAAGAAAAGCACGCGGCTGAACACCAACCACGTGCTACACAACACGTGGACAGAAGAGCGCACGGCCGAGTGAACTAGAGACCGCACGCTCCCACAACAGACAGAACATGGAGCGCGAGTGTCCGGACCCCGACCACCACTGAACTCCAGGGCAAAATTCCTCACGTCAGCCCCCTGTTGACGGAGGGAGCTCAAGGTCTTACATTGGAGCATGCACTGGTAGTGGGGGCTGGAGAGAGTGGAGGCTGGTGGACGACGCAAACCATTCCTCTGCTGAGTCCTCATCTTGGTCAGTTCGTACTGGCAGGGTTTGGGTAGAGGATGGAGCGAGGACTGACGCCTACAGCATGACCAAGCTAGCGTTATTGGCAGCATATGTGTCCTCATCTCTTTTGTTTTTTAACCCTTTCCATTTTAACCGTTTCTTTAACACAGTAAAATGTGCATGGCAACAATGACAGTATTGTCTGTTTAATTTTAAATGTAAACAAAGTGTACATCAGTGAATGAGGAGGTGAATTTGAAACTGTAGCTTACCAATAGGGCTGCACGATTATGACAAAAATCATAGTTGTTGATTATTCCCTTGAAATTGTAATTGCGATTATTAATTTTGACGATCACAACTTACATTGAATGACGTTTATACCATTGTTTGAATCAACCGCATGCCATATTTTTAGATGAAAATAAACAAGCTGAAAACACTCTAACTGAAAAACTTGTATTGCTTTTCTATAGTATTAAGCCTCAAATATTAAATACATTGGATTGGTTTCTTCTTTAAATAAAAGAAAGTAAAAATATGCATGGTAATATAATGTTATACTAAAACTAAAATTAAAACAATGGGAAAAACCTGTAGAAACACACACACACACACATCTTAAGCATGCAGAAAAACACAAGTGAACTTTGAACGATTAATTGACACTTTGAATGATTTTGTAATTGTGGCATCCGTAATTGTAATGGCGATTAGAAATTTGATTAGTTGTGCAGCACTATTACCAAGCTACTCACTGCATCCACAACGAAGTTACTTTTAAAAAACTAGCAGAAGCTGTTAAAAAACCCCATAGAAAACCACATTGACTTAGGCCAGTAAATAACCATCTGCGGAACACCCTAACGACTTCCCAGAAAACCCTAGAAATCTCATAAGCATACGCTAAAACAACATGGAACATCACTCATGCTTGCTTCATAAAATGAAAAAATCTAGTTTCTTCTTATGTATATTCTGTATGTACAGTATGTGTATTTATTTATTAATTAAATTTTAATTTTAACCATTTGTTTCGGAACTGTCTTATATAATACTTTTGGACAATATCAGAATGTTATTGCTCTAAAAATGATGAGACAGATGACCATTTGACTAAAGAGGGCAAAATTATGTGCCTTGGGCATACCGTAAACACAAAAAAACACACATTGCATAGACTTACGTTGATTTTCTATCAGGTTAATATCACCTAACCCAACCCCTACACCTACCCCTTGCAGTAACAAGAGTTACAACAACAACAACATGTTTTGGCTGAGCCTTTTTAACTAAGGACTAGTAAAATGTCCTCACCAGTAGGTTGTCATATTACTTCATTATATAAGAGAGGATAACAAGTAAAGTTAAACAAGTACACACACACACACACACACACTCACAAAGATCAAAATTGTTTGGCCTATGACCTTAAAGCTAGAAAGGCTAAAAGCTGCAAAACTCTAATTATGTGCCTTGGGCATACCGTAAACACAAAAAAACACACATTGCATAGACTTACGTTGATTTTCTATCAGGTTAATATCACCTAACCCAACCCCTACACCTACCCCTTGCAGTAACAAGAGTTACAACAACAACAACATGTTTTGGCTGAGCCTTTTTAACTAAGGACTAGTAAAATGTCCTCACCAGTAGGTTGTCATATTACTTCATTATATAAGAGAGGATAACAAGTAAAGATAAACAAGTACACACACACACACACACACACACACACACAAAGATCAAAATTGTTTGGCCTATGACCTTAAAGCTAGAAAGGCTAAAAGCTGCAAAACTCTCATTTTGATTTTCTAGGATCTTTAAGGTAGAATTTGCCCATTCAGAATTTTAAAACCTGAAAAAGCAGAGCTCTTTGGATACTGTTATCATAAAGTGGAGTCAATATTGTTGCTGTGGCTATCTGTCATCTGCGTGTGTGTATGAAAGAAAGAAATGGACTCGTGTTACACACTGTTAATCAGGTGTGTGTGATAGTTCCAACAGAACGTGTAATGCAGGTTCAGATTTCTGCTTTTAAACAAGTACACACACACACACACACACACTCACAAAGATCAAAATTGTTTGGCCTATGACCTTAAAGCTAGAAAGGCTAAAAGCTGCAAAACTCTAATTTTGATTTTCTAGGATCTTTAAGGTAGAATTTGCCCATTCAGAATTTTAAAACCTGAAAAAGCAGAGCTCTTTGGATACTGTTATCATAAAGTGGAGTCAATATTGTTGCTGTGGCTATCTGTCATCTGCGTGTGTGTATGAAAGAAAGAAATGGACTCGTGTTACACACTGTTAATCAGGTGTGTGTGATAGTTCCAACAGAACATGTAATGCAGGTTCAGATTTCTGCTTATCTTGTCCAGTCACTATGTGTGTGTGTGTGTGTGTGTGCATCTGCCATGCATGAGAGCAGGGCCGAGTCATCAGCTGTCGAGTTCATGTGACTAAGAGTCTAATGAATGGAAATAATGTGCCCTTTAATAGATCAGTTCTCTCATCCAAGTATTTGTGCTTTGGTGTGGATGAATATTTCAAAAGGGCTAGTAAAGGGAGTCGCTTCTGAGTCCTGGGACGCATGCATTCAGGTGCTGACATATGTTTCCATGTGCTGTGGTTACCAGTCCTTATGTCCTCTCCCTAGACATGACTGCATTCCTGGAACGTCACCTTGAAATGGGGCGTTGAGTACCGACTCTTAGTACTTTGTTTAAGGAATTCTTAAAGCACTTTATTTATTTGTATTATTATTTTTAAAAATGTATATCAGTTGAAATTATATTACAGATTCCTTTAAAACATTATATTCTTCTTCTTCTTATCCACCTGCAAAATTTCGAGCAATTAATTCATCCAAACCACTTGGCCTCAGGTGTTCTATCTACTTTATCTCTTACCTGAAACTTTCATTTATAAACTTTCTTTGGTTGCCTTGCAGGCACTTCTGTTTCCTTAAGGAAATGTAAATCTAGTTCTTTTAATTCTTCCTCTCTGCAATGAATTGACTCAAACCTCTTAACAAACAAACTCCTCTACAAAACTTTGTTTGTTATAAAATATTTAAATTAAGAATAAACAGGGGTTTGACGTCATCCTAATTTTTGCATGCAGAATTAGAATTTGTCTTCTATCAGTTTGCATACTGTATTATGATTCAGGCCTATTTATAAATAATTTATTTCATATAACTATTAATATCATGCTCCCTTTATCCATCTATCTAACTTTTCTATCACTTTATCTAACACTTTCAGACCATTTTACTGGTATGTCCTTAAGGAAATGTGTTGTCCTGTTTCCTTCAGTTGTATTCTATATGTTAGTGTGTATCTGCATGTTTGAGAGGGTGAGTGGCAGTTCAGATTTTTCTTTTGTTATTTAATCCAAACTCCTTTCACCTCACATGTTTCAGATCTAAAGTCCCTGACTACTGGCTGTATACCTTTGGACTTAGTGTCAGCTAAATCAAACCCCTTGACATGACTGAACCACTCCGGTTCAGATTGTCCAGTTGAGAACAGAGCTTGTGTTTGTTTTATCTGCTGGAGTTCATCTGACTCGTCTGTAATTCATGCAGATTCACTGATAAGACTCCTGAGGTGTTCTGAGAAGAACCGGCTCAAATATGTGCCCGATTGTCTCCCATGGCAACAGAGGAGCGACTCGGAGAGAGTTGTAGGCAGAGAATCAGGATGTCAGCCATGTTTTCAGGCGGGTGTCATTGTTAGAAACTGGCCTTTGGAGATCTGTGACTCAGCAACAGGTGTGAAATAAAAAACGGTGTCTTTTTTTAGCCTCAATCACATGGCTCAAATTAACGAACTGCATAAGCCTTACAGATGTTGAATGCACATGCTGTCTTAAAAACTAATGGCCATCTGTATTTTCAATTGGTTCTTGTCTTGCAAAGCTTAAGTCTCAAGATAAGGAGAGGATTTGGTGGGTAGATGTTTGTCAATCTGAATAGTCCAGATTTGCTTGGAACAATGTCACAAACTAAGAAAATCCCACAGGAAGTTAACACTTTCATTAAACTGTAAATCACTTTTGAAAGTGTATTATCATGTCTTAAAGTACTAAAGTGGTAGCATCTACAAGGCAGTTTTAAGTAAAAACATTATTTAATATGACAAAATAAACTTAACCACATTAGGCTATACCAACAAAAGTCAGGCCAGGTAGAAAGGTTTCAACTGAACATTCCTTGAGAAGCAATTACAGCAGGAAAAAATATATATATCATTAAAAATTTTACAATTACAAAGTGAATGCAGAAGTATTGACCACATTTTACAAGACATTTGTTTTAAATAAAACAAGATTTAGCTTATACACTCTAAAAATGGCTGGGTTAAATACAACCCAGTGCTGGGTAAAATAGGGACAAACCCAGCAATTGGGCTGTTTTGACCCAGCGGTTGGGTTTAATGTTTAACCCAACCTTCCGGGTAGTAACCCGACTGCTGGGTCAAAACAACCCAATTGCTAGGTTTGTCCCTATTTTACCCAGCACTGGGTTGTATTTAACCCAGCCATTTTTAGAGTGTAGAGGTGATATAATGAGGTAACTCATGATCTAAAAAAATAAAAAACTTGCTTGAGTGAGGATTGGAATAGTCTCTGTCTATTTGCCCTTTTCAAACATTTACATACATCATTTAGTGGGGAAAAAAGTATCAAAACAATGTAGTTAGCTAAACAGTTCCAAAATTATCTTAGATTTATTCGAAAGATCTTATCACAAATAAAGTTAACCTAGTTACCTAATCTGGCAACAAATACCATTAACAGTCAGCCTGTACTCTTAAAAGTAAAAGAAAGGTTACAAAAAGGGTTTTTCAGTGATTCAATTTAAGAGTGCACAGTTCAGGCTTATTTATTTAGTGCTTTTATCAGTCGTGGTCATAAAAATAAAGGCAAACAACGGCAGTAAACCACTCCTTAAGGTAGAGGAAGAAACCTTGGGAGGAACCAAAGCTCAAAGGTAACAAATCCCATCTGACTGACCTTGGAGAATCACTCCTAGGAAAACAGTTGTTAGTAAGATCACAGAATAAAGTGGATTTGAAATATTTGAACACCAGTAAAGATTAAATTAGGATGTATGCAGCTGTCTATGATTGATGTAAAATTGTTAATGAATGACATAATAGATTCATGGGAACTCAATAACAGCCATCTGTTTCTAGCAGAACTTGTATATGCAAACAATAGTGCAATCCCAAAGTAAAACCCTGACATCTGTCACTGTGTAATCTAAATAACGCCACTGAATCAGATCAATGCTATAATAGTGCTTTAGATTGATCTGTGATCTTTTGGAGCAGTAATGGAGTTACAGTGCATATGCATTATAGAGTCATATATGTTGTAGACGAGCATTCAATCATCTGTTGAACTCTGGAATGTGTAGCAACAGTTTGCAGGGTGTGACGTACCATGCAACATTTGAACAGACAAAAACACACATCTTTGAAAACCTTTTCTTTGAAATTGTGTTTGGCTGCTTAGTGATGTTTTTGAGATCAGAAACAACTAGCCCTACACGATATGCCAGTAGATTGAATTTCAGTGTGTATTGCGTTATTGCTTTAAGTGGATTAGGTGCCTCGACAGAGTATATTAAATGCGGTTTGAATTTTTCTTGTCCTATAAATCCAAAGAACTGTTTGAAGGACAGACTAATAATAGAGACATAATTATATAATGCACAGGATGGAACAGTTGCCAGGAAGCAAGAATGAATGACACGGTGACACAGTGGCACAGTATAAACGTCAGGTAGCCATGGAGATGGTTCAAGACATATTTCTAGTCTTTTTATTGAATGTTTATTGAGTTTAGCAGTGAAATAACTTTTTAACTATAAAGCACCCTGCAAAAAGTGGACACAGGCTGTTGCCTTTATATTTTTTATAACTGATCTGAACTTTAGGATTAATTTAATTGGTGCAATCCAGCACAGTCTGGTTAATGCAGTCATAGAAATAATAGACTACGTAAATAAGTTCATTTGAATGGTGTGTACAGGAGCAATGTAAGTTCATTCACAAAACCCATGAACATCAACCACTATTCAGAATATGGAAAGGTTAGGAAAAGTATATTGCGATGATGTTGTTTATGCCTACTTTAAAGGGGTCATTTGATGCTGCTAAAAAGAACATTATTTTGTGTATTTGGTGTAATGAAATTTGTTTATGCGGTTTAAAGTTAAAAAAACACATTATTTTCCACATACTGTACATTATTGTTTCTCCTCTGTGCCCCGCCTTTTTGAAACGTGTCGATTTTTTACAAAGCTCATCGGTCTGAAAAAGCGAGGTGTGCTGTGATTGGCCAGCTATCCAGTGCGTTGTGATTGGCCGAATACCTCAAGCGTGTGACGGAAATGTTACGCCCCTACCATACTGTTGATGCCGTGACCCGGCCGGAGCGAAGAGATAAAAACATTAAAACCCATTACAAACGAGGCATTTGTTGCATCCAGTGGGGACATAATTACTGATTATAATGACTTATACTGTCTTTTTACACATTGCGTTGCATTGCATCACGCCGCGTAAACATAAAACCCTGTCTGCATTTGTGATCAGAGAAATTACAAACTACAAGCGCTACTCTACACTGCCCAAAACTCGCGTTTGAATCATCAGTGGCAAATTCTTTAAATGGTACGATAAATCGCATGCGATATTTAACGCGCATCTTGTCAGAAAGCCGGTTCTGTAATCAGCGGTAAATCTCCATCACCTGCGGGCTTTCACATTGAGCAGCATTAACTACACAGAGCCGTTGTTCACTGCCTAGCTGCGCCAAAAATCGCACGAATATGAACGAGGTTTGGCGCAGCTAGTCAGAGACAATACTACAGCGAGAATAAAAGTTACGCATTCTTTCTTTGTGTGAACATTTGGGCGGCATCATGCGAATCTTCCCACATAGTGAGGTAGATATGTGGGGGCGTGTTAGGACGAGCCGTTTTAGGTAGGCGTGGCTGACTCTGAACTTTTATAACGAATATCTCTTTGGATTTGAGACTTCAGTCTTTGCAACTTTACAGATCTTCTTTATGCACCAAGAGCTTGTAACACTCCAAAGAGAAAGGAAAACTTGAAATCGCATCATATGACCCCTTTAACATGGCTGACAAGGTGGTGATGCACCACCAACATTCTGGCATATCCGCCACTATCTTTGAAGTGAACAGATGTGTAACTCTCTCAAAATACACAATTTTGGGAAGAAAATATTAACGATTTTGTTTCGTGGTTTAATAATTAAAGCATAAAAAGTTAAATATAGGCTAGATATATAGAGTTAGATGCTATTTTTTTCCTTCATAGAGAGAGAACATTGGAGCGCGAGCGTCCCGCGCTCTCTGATTGGTCGAGCTGACGTTCTCTTTGTCAAAACTACAGAACTGCGCGTCTTCTCATTGGACGAAAAGAGTTCCAAGTGGTGCCAGCAGGTAACCGCTCTGCCAATCAAAACGCTCCTTTCATGTTGTCCTAGAGACCGTGGTATTTCAGTCTGCGACTTCCTTATACAGACATTTCAGAGTGTGTTATGAGCTATAACCGCAAAACACCGTGTCAGAGTTTCACCCGTTAGAAATACAAGAGCTTTAATTTGCTTCGAACGCGGAACTACAGCAACCTTCTTGTGAAACATCTGTGTAGGCTATACGTGTATGTGCGCGTTTGTGTGTGGTGTTGCGTGTGTGTGTATGAGATATTAGCCCAGCCCAGCAGCCCTTCCTATTTCCCCTCCCTTTCCTTCAACAGTCTCAGTCGGTTCGCCCGCAGCACTTGCGTTCTCTCGGCCGGGTTTCACTCCAGACATGGCTGCGAAAGTGTGTAGGTCGGTCCTCCTCCTGTCCCGGAGCAGCGGAGCCGTAGCCTCTTCTGCTCTTCCCGCATTCGGTGTCTCCTCACAGCGACATCATCAGAGCACACGAACGGTGAGTCCCCGGAATGGAAAGCAACCGAGCATGGGTCTGCTGCTGGACAAGGGGAGGGTTGAGATAAGGGGGCTGGGTTCCTCTCTCTGGTGCGGGTTAGATAAAAACAACCCGCCAAGGAAGTGTTTTGGGACGTTTCTGTCCGCATTGAGTGTTTCGTGCATTGCACAGTGATCAGCAGTGCTGCATCATTAACCAGTGCACTTTCAGTCTAGCTGTACAAGACGTCCCGTTTACCGGAGACGTTTACACATGTACAGCCAGTGTCACGGCTTGACTCGTGTATGCACATTACATTTGAATTTTGCATGCTTGCTACAGAATCACACGCGAGCGATCGGATGCGCTCGTGGCGCATGGGCTCCGTGCGTTCCCTTCCAGGATAACCTTGAAAGCAACAGTGGTCTCAACTTTAGCGCTGACTGCACGCGCAACTCCGAGACACATCTTGCGCTCTCCGTGATTGATTACGTGGCATTGGACCGCTTCAGTGATTTCAAGCATGCAAAGCGTGTTCTTTCAAGCTTTGCCGAACTGGACGGACCGTGTGAGTGTGTTTGTTCCACTGCAGTGTCCGATTGTGTGTACTGTGCATTGAGATATAGTGACAGTGCGGCAGGACTCCTCCGTTTACACAGGACGTTGCGTTCTCAAGACGCATTATTAAAAGTTGAACTGTTCTTAACTTGACGCGCCGTCTTCAAAACGCAACACAACGTCCGACGCATGCGTACTCAGAACAACGAATAAAAAACGCAAGAATGCGTACAGTGTGAACGCCCCCTGCTCGTATGAAGTACTGTCATTGTTGGGTAAAAATGAGTATACGCTCCCTCCTCACAGGCATGCACGTTCACTTCAGTTCTTCGTTTAATTATGTCACTCCTCCTCTTTACTCACACACTCCCCTCCCCTCCTTTCTGCGGGTGTTTCCCGTATCCAGCGGCAAGCCTGTGGGTTTTCCTTTGAGCAAACTCCAGTGCGCATTGCTCAATGGCGCTCCAGCATGTTTTGGAAGCTCGTCAGCTGGAAAGAAATCATAAGGGTAGTCCTTGAGACACCATCATATTGACTTTGATTTGTTCAACCTTCATGACTTTAAAGTCAAAGTGAGAAAAATGAGAGGAGGAAGGCGAGGAGTTCCCTTTCAACAAAGCACTGTGGCATTTCCATGAAAATATATTAGTTTTTTTTTATATGTTAGCATAATGGTTATGCAGTTATGTTCCTTGGACAGTACCATAGTAGAAAAGTATCTATGGATAAGATAGCATGGTCGGTAAAACAGTGATATTATTAGTATCTATCTATCTGTCTATCTGTCTGTCTGTCTGTCTATCTATCTATCTATCTAGTTTGTGTGTGTAACATGTTTTTGGACAAAAAAAACTCAACTCGGGCTCATTGGAAAAAGGCCCTTGTGGCAACATTTCTGCCAAAATGATATTGCATTGCTTCTTGTACGTTTTGCGACACTTATAGTGAAATGTCCAGTGTGTGGCACTAAAAGCATTTCTAGTTTTATCTGAAACGTGAATGATGAACATGAATTTGACAACGTCTTTTACATTGCTTCTTGTAAGTATCACGGAACTTCGGAAATGAAATGTCCAGTGAGTGCTTCTAGAAGGTTAATGCTCTATTGCTGTTCACATACCACATGCATTAAACCCTACCCTAAGCCAAACCGATAGTGTTAACTTAAAATAAACATGATATAGTACACATTTGCTAAAGTAACTACACCATTGTCGCTTGCTTCTACAAGCTGTTTTAGCATGACTCGTGTTTCAGAGTGCTCAACATCAAGTGCAGCGCAGTACCAGGTGAGCTACCAAGCAAGTTTACCATGTTAGAAAACCCATAAATATGGAACTGATTATGTGATACAAACATCAAAATGTATTAGTTTGCAAATCATTCACTAAGGTAAAAGTGTTTTGAGGACATAACATAGTATTTTGCAAGGAACCATGCAAAATAATCTTTATTTATCGATAGTGTTTTACTGTCACTAGTGTTCATTTCATATGGAAACTGTCAATTCCGGGATCTTTTAATCTGGTAATCAAGCAGTACCGTGACAAATACTGGAATACTGTCTGATTCTATCACTGATGGTGTCTCCTCTGGACATTTCATTTTATGGGTTTTCTTGCCAAAGTTATAAGTGACTTAAAATTTCATGTCTGATTTTAAAATAGTATTAGCTCTTGATGAGATTGCAGCATACAAATAAATATTTTAGTTGTTTACAGAACCAAACCCCTTAGATTGGCAGAAAATCACAACAGCAGACTCTCACACCCTTCTATGGATTAAGCAGTCCCAGTTTGATCATGAATCTTGTGTCTTCTATTTATTTCTCTCTGGGCAGTAATTTTTGTGGCTGTTGGCATTTATAGTGTTCCCCAAACCAAGAAAGCGTGGCCTCTTATGGTGCTTGGCACAAACCTGTCAAACTGAGACACCGCAGTGACGGGTCTCTGACAGCAAGGCCATGCTGCCTTCATCTGTTCATCACATGCTAGTTGAACACCAAGTCTCAAAGCACCGTTTCATCATAAACATCCAAAGCACAGCTGTGAGGTGTTTAACGAATTGCTTCAGCACAACGTTTTCCCTAAGGACTATGCACTTCAGTGGAAATAAGACTTTGAGTGTCTAAAAACACTTTGAACCTTAGCTAGCTAGACACAAGCAGTGGAGAGTGCCATGGCAAAACAACATCCTTTTGGATCGCTAGATGAAATGCCAATCGCGGTGTCACATATTTAGACTGACTCTGAACCAGACCCCTGAGATATGCACTTAACTCTTATTGGCTTGCTATTGAATCTGTTCAATAACAGTCTCCTTTCTGAATGTGGACAAATGCAGAGACTGCTGAGGAACAGAGTATATTTATAATATTTAAAGAAGTAGATAACTCTGTGGTCCACTCCCAGTGGCTTTCTGTCATATCTTCTTAAGGGTCAACAATCCGGGCAGTGAATTGTTGAGTTTACTCTTTTGCATCAAGCCTCAAGTATGCAGAAAAAAGTGAACCAGCTGCAGGGTAGTCTTATGAAGTATGAGTGGTGTGTCCCTTTGCATACCTTAGAGATTTTATAAGAAACACGCAGCATTATTTTCCAGCCATCTGGAGTCATACTAGCCAGTCTTTTCTGGTCATAGTAGCCAATGTTCATGCTCCATTCAAAACACAGATGGATTACTTGTGAGGTATGTTAGTGGTGTTTACACAGACGATGACATACCAGTGATCACATCATATTGATAAGTAAGTCTATATGCATAGATTGTTTTTTCATTGACATAGCAGCAAACGTAAAACAATTAAAAAGAACCGTCTTAATGTGTGTTGAAGCAGTTGAACCTGACCTAGGCCAACTTTAAATTTTTTGGAAGTTGTGACAATCAAAAACCTTGGTTTGTGGTTGCATATCAATTCAAATGTGTACATGTAAACCACTAACTTCCATGGTTTTGTTTTTTAAATGAACTGGATGTGAATGATAACCCTTCCTATCTTGTTAATCCAATTTGGATTTAAGTGGCCCGATTAACTGTGGTCGTGATTGACTGGGCAGCTTCAGTGATCTAGAGTAGCAGGAACAGAGGAAGGTTGGTCTAGACCAGGGGTAGGCAAGTTCAGTCCTAGAGAGCCGCAGTCCTGCAGAGTTCAGCTCCAACCCTGAAAACAAAACTCACCTGCCTATAGCCTTAGTAATCCTGAAGACATTAATTAACTTGTTCAGGTGTGTTTGATTAGGGTTGGAACTGAACTCTGCAGGACTTTAGGACCGAACTTGCCTACCCCTGGTCTAGACGGAGATTGCAAATCTTATTGTGCCAGCTGGAAACTGCTGAAACTCTTCTTCCTTTTGACAGCCAGGGTGATACAGCAACTCAAAACGGAACCAAAGATCAGTTTTCTAATAGTCCTTGATTATGTTTCAGGCTGTTTTGGCTGCGTAACTGAAGGGACAATGCTTTAGGAGTGTCTTAACATGACTGACTTCTTCTGGCTTTAAATGTGTAATTTATATGGTTCTATAATACTGTCATCTGCCTGTCTCTCTCAGTGGACAGCTCCATAAAGCATTCTCCTATCCGTTATAAGGAGCTCTATGTTATGTTTTCAGATTGCTTTTGCCACACATCAATCCTTTATGTTGATAAGAAAGCACTGCTGTGACAAGAATGCTGACAAGTTAAAATGTACTTAGATGCATGATCATATTAACAATTAGATTTTTACATTTTCATCCCCTCTGAAGCACTGTCACCAAAGCCAGACACAATAAATGGGACGATATTTTAGAGTTTCGTGAAAAATGGACAAACCAGTCTAATCATGCTTCTGATTCTGTGATAATTTACTTGCTGTCATGTTGTTCTAGTCTTGTATGACTTTCTTCTGTGGAACACAAAAGAAGATATTTTAAAGATGTCTGTGTTTTCTTTTCTTTCCTGTACAATAAAAGTTAATAGGGTCTGATGTTGTTTTGGACCCCATGCGAACATTCTTCAGAATATCTTCTTTTGTTCTTTTCTCTGCCATTTATGGTAGCATGAATAGTCATAGTAAG
This sequence comes from Sinocyclocheilus grahami, assembly GCF_001515645.1. Classification (NCBI taxonomy): domain Eukaryota; kingdom Metazoa; phylum Chordata; class Actinopteri; order Cypriniformes; family Cyprinidae; genus Sinocyclocheilus; species Sinocyclocheilus grahami. The sequence goes on along the minus strand of NW_015506123.1, from coordinate 308,531 downwards.
GCTTGCCTTTTCAAACTCGCTTAATAATCAATGTGTGGATGCTGATTGGACAGATTATGATTTAAAGATGGATAATGAGTAGTCTTTTAAATGGAGGTCTCTGTGTTTTAACAGCGGAGCGTGTCATTTATTCAGCTTTGAGGAATGTCAGTAAGGGCAAACTCTGGGCTGGATAATAAGCTCAAAATTATGCAATGCTGTTCCTTTATGTCTAATAAAAAGATGATCCATTGGTTCAGTGTTGATGGTTATGCACCTAATTATGACAAGGTACAATTGTGCCTTTAATCATTCTAAATCCTTAAATGCAGTTTTGTTATAGACTATTACTATTGCATTTGGGTAGGTGTAAACTCTGTGTAAGCTCTATATTGTGTTCCTGTGGATCTGTCCCCACAAAAATATAAACACAAAATGTTTAAATAGAGGGATTCCAATTATTCATGTAGTTGACAACAAAAACGGAAGCATCAGCTGCATCTCATTCATTTTACCCAAATGTGCCTATTTAGGCGAAAAAGCAGTACATGGACTGAGAAGAAAGTCCATAGTATTCATGAAACAGTAGATTAAAAGTAAAAGATTTTGAAGTGTGTATCCAGTGGACACTTTACTGTCCCATGAGGCCACAAAAGAGGAGTTGCATGAATGAATTGAACAGAACCTGATGCTGTAGGTCACATGACACTGCAATTATGGCAGATGTAGTATATCTGGATTTCATTCATACCACATATTCATCCTATATAGAAAATACTTTTTAATGGTTGCTACATTTTTCCTCAAATGTAGTACTTAATAGACAGTATGTGATTTAGGAAGCAGCTATAGACATGTTTTTAGCATAGACTGTATAAAAACATGGACGCAGTGTCCGTGACATCACCCGTAGGTTTCTGAAGAGCGGTTTTGAAGCTCAAAGTGGGCAGAGGCGGCCGTCGCCATATTGGCAGCGAGTCACCGCGAGTCACTCCTGGACAATCGAAAATGGGCAGAGGGGCGGGAGCTGGTTGCTGAAACCACGCCCACCTAGCGCGACGGTGGTGACAGCAGCGGCAATCCACCTGTCACTCAAGTGGTCACGCCCTTAATTATGCAGAACTTTAAGGCTTAATATAATTTAAACGGATGAGTTATAAAAAATATTCACCCCCCTCACAGTTGTCATGAAGGGCAAAATTTGCTATATAGACCAAAACCACTTTTTGTACCAGGCTGTAAACATTTATTCCTGCTGTAAAGTTGGGCATTTTAATATGGGAAATCTATGAGACTGACTTCCCTTTTGGAGCCAGCCTCTAGCTGCCAGTCGATGAATTGCAGTTTTAGTCACTTCCGTGTTGGTTTCACGAGAGAGACCGGAAGGTTGCCGCTTGGTTTTTAGGTTGATTTCAGTGACCGTTCCAAAATCTAGTGGGCTGACTTGCTGTCTACTGCCTTCTTGGGCATCATTCTGTATGGAACGTCAAATGTGAGCCATTTCCTTAAATAGGCAGCAACCATGTGCATCTTACCAATTCCAGTCTTTTAACTTCTGACAAGTGATATCAGTACAATTTTCCATTTACATGTTGCTAAGCTAACAGCGCAGTGCTTTAATACACAACATTTAGCCAGAAGTAGTCATTTTTAATTAGATTATCAATATTTCTTGGCATTGAATCAATAAAAAAGTATTATAATAAACATTATTTTTGTTCACAGTGCATTTTTATATTTCAAGGATACATTTAAAATATAGCCTTAGAATTTTTCTAAAATAGGCGACTTCTTTGAACTCCCTTTGTGCCTAAAATGCTTTGTAGGCAGCTTACTAGGTTTTGGAACAGAGCCATTGATTCCTTTTACATTTATGTCAAATCACACAATTTATGCCGAGTATAAAGTCCAGCTTTAATTTAAACAAAGACCTTTTCACTTACCCCCATATGCAACATTGTGTCTTACAGCCGTCTTCAGTTCCTTTCATACTTAATCAATTTTAGTATGTTAAAATTAGCCAGTGCTTAAGTGTGGAGAGGGCAGGGTAGTATTTAACATTCTCGGTGACAATATTGAAGGTTATTAGAGCTGCTTTTAGTAAAAGTGCCCTCACATGAAAGCTCGACCTCTTCATTGCTATTGGGCAGCTCGCTGTGCTTTCCCATTACCCATAGGTGCAAGTCATGCTTAATGCAGGCAGTAATGAAGGCTGGTGAGAATAATATGATGATGGATGAGGAGGCGGTTGGTTACCCCTCTGCTCTGATGTTTCCCCTAGATTTTGACACGGTTACAAAGCCTGATCATCTGATTGGTTAGTGAATATTGGACGTAGCACAATGTCATTACTTTTGGCAGGAAAACAAATATCTCTGTCTATTGAGGATCTGCATCAGCTTGGTAATATAGGCTTTTAGACGAAGGTCACCTGAGCTAAGATTCCAGTCGGGTGGATGCAGTATGTTGATGCTTCACTATAGGTTGGTGTATTAATGCATTTCTTGTTTGGTAATTGTTTCTATGTATGTATTTTATTTTTGTTAAATGATTCATGATGAAGGTATGCTTTTTTTCTAGTCATTGAAGGTCATATTTCTAACATCTGGGCCCACACCCGCTCTGCTTTTATCACTTCTACACCTGCTTTTGCATTCTTAATATTCTCTCCAGACATCGTTATTAACCCTTCTTTGCTCATTTTCATTATTCAGCTTTTATTTAATTGCACAACAATAAATGAAATTTGATTCAAAGTACTTCATCCTTTTTAGCACCTCGCTGGAAATCCATAAACAAGTAAAGAAAAAAACCCATATTATTAACACATTGGCTGTTTATTAATATTTATAAAGCACATATTAAAGGGGTCATATGATGCTGCTAAAAAGAACATTATTTTGTGTATTTGGTGTAATGAAATGTGTTTATGCGGTTTAAAGTAAAAAAAACACATTATTTTCCACATACTGTACATGATTGTTTCTCCTCTATGCCCCGCCTTTTTGAAACGCGTCGATTTTTACAAAGCTCATCGCTCTGAAAAAGCGAGGTGTGCTGTGATTGGCCAGCTATCCAGTGCGTTGTGATTGGCCGAATACCTCAAGCGTGAGGCGGAAATATTATGCCCCCACATACTGTTGATGCCGTGTCCGGCCGGAGCAACATTAAAACCCATTACAAACGAGGCATTTGTTGCATCCAGTGGGGACATAATTACGGATTATAATGACTTATACTGTCTTTTTACGCATTGCGTTGCATTGCAT